>NW_020203923.1:0-682 GCF_001531365.2 Cynara cardunculus var. scolymus | reverse complement strand
CACGAATTTAAAAATGAAGCTTTAATAAGTTGTACTTACGCAAAATCACTTGTAATCTTGAATTTTTAAGTAATATGAATCAATAAGCAATAATTCATGCATAAATAATGGTTTTTAATAGTTTTTGTCAAATATAATTTTTTATAAAGATAATAATTGAACATTTTGTTAGAACTCAATGATTATCTTAATTATATTTTAGATTTTTTATAAAGATAATAGTTGAACATTTTGTTAAAACTCAATGATTATCTTTAATTATATTTCAGATTTTTTATAAAGATAATAATTGAACATTTTGTTAGAACTCAATGATATCTTAATTATATTTTAGATTTTTTATATTTAAAATATATGTTTATCCTGTATTTGATTATGTTTATCTGCAGTCAGTTACACGAATTTAAAAATGAAGCTTTAATAAGTTGTACTTAACAAAATCACTTGTAATCTTGAATTTTAAGTAATATGCATCAATAAACAATACTTCATGCATAAAAATGATTTTTAAGAGTTTTTGTCAAATGTTTTATAATATAGTATAGATATTTTAGATTTTTTATATTTAAAATAGATGTTTATCCTGTATTTGATTATGTTTATCTGCAGTTAGTTACACGAATTTAAAAATGAAGCTTTAATAAGTTGTACTTACGCAAAATCACTTGTAATCTTGAATTTT
>NW_020203922.1:8674-15518 GCF_001531365.2 Cynara cardunculus var. scolymus | reverse complement strand
CGGAAAATTTCATTCATCTTTTGTATGATGGAATGATTCTCATTTCATCATAAGGGGGAGTATATGTAATATGAATTAAATATTCATTTCCGAACATTGTTAAAGGGGATTTGATGCAAAKATCAAGGGGGAGTAACTTYGAATTTRGCAAAAGACTCAAAAGAAGAAGTGCGACTGAAGATGTTTAAAGAATGATTATTTGTGTGCTTCAACGACCGAGAGATATTGAATGTGAAGATCATTTTCACAATAGTTTACTGAAGAAGTGAGAGATAATGAATGTGAAGATCATTTTCACAATAGTTTACTGAAGAAGTGTTTTCTGAAGATTCTTTGAAGAACAAATCTTGTAAAGTGTTTCTGAAGATCGTTTTGGTTTTACATTGTCAAAAGAGAAGATCACCGTGATTCTACATTCGAGGGGGAGTGCTAGAAGATCTTTCTCAACAGTTGATCGTTTGAAGATTATAAGTGGAAGATTTCTTTTGAAGATGACATTTTGTGCATAAAGTTTCAAAGTTCAAACAAGTACTCAACGTGCAGAATTTTCTTTCAAGTCTGAATACAAAGGGGGAGAATGTTAGGACTGAGAAATCAGTATTAATTGTATTCGTCTTGAAAGTTTATAAATAGTCTTATTGTAAAAAGTCAGCGTGTTTGACTTTTCTTATAGGTTTGACTTTGACTTTGTCTTTGTTAGTTTGACCATATAAATAGATAGGTAATCTTTGTAATTAGTGTAGAGGGAGGCTAATTGTAAAATAYTTTGATAATTGAGAGTTTGACCAKAGCTTATATGTGTTGACTTTTCCTCTCAACTGTTCTTGATGTTCTTGATGATAAATCTATGAATCTGCCATGGATAGAGCTTAATATGAAGATTGATCAGTGATTATGGACACACAGAACCTCGAAAGTCATGTGTGACACTTTATCTGTTCAATATGAAGGAGCCTCTCAGGTTCAAGAATCTAGGAAGATTAATTTAGTAAGACATTATGAAAGCTTTCTTTGTGGAAAGGCGGAAACATTGTCTGAAGTATATCAATGTTTTAATTGTCTTCTTATAGATTTAAGGACTGTAGGTACGAAATATTCCAATTCTGAAATTTTAACTAAGTTTCTGGATTGTTTGCCTGAATGTTGGGATACTTACGCCATGTGTATCAAGATGTCCAATGACATGTCCTCTTTCTCTCTTAGCACTCTTTATGGGATACTGCTTAATTGTAGGTAGTCTCGACAGCTGAAAAGAAATCTAATCAAGGATTCCAGAGAAATGAAGAGCTCTCTGTTAGCTCTAATCTCTGAAGATGCTTCAGCTGAAATCCCATCTTCTTCTTCTTTTCTTCCTCTTGTTGTTATCACTGAGTTAGATTCTACTAACTCTGAGGATTTATTAGAATCTGATCTTGCAGATTTTGATGAATCACTGGCGCTATTAACTAAATCTTTAGAAGAGTCACCAAGAAAAGTAACTTCCGCAGATCTTCTTTGCTGACCATCAAGAAAAAGCCAAAGTCTGATAATATAGACAAGGCTTCAGCGATCTGCTACAATTGTCACCGCAAGGGTCACTTTGTGAATGCAAGTCTGAGAAGGCTGTGATGCCATCTTCTAAAACCCCATCCTCCTTCAGATCTAAGGATGACAAATACCTGAAGCTGAAAGAGAAGTACAAGAAGATGAAGACCAATGAATGAAAGGCCAAGGTCTTGCTGCTGAAGGCCAAAACTAAGCTGATTCGTCGAATGAATTATCATTTGATGAGGAAGATACGACCTATCTTTGCTTAATGGCCAACAGAGACATCAACTTCTAATGATCCCTCATTATCCTCACCTGCTCAGGTATGTTAACTGAATGAACCCTCCTCTTCTTCTTCTTCTTCTTCTTCTTCTATCCTATCAATGTTAGACATGCTGATGGTGAACCCGTACAATGCCCTGAATGGTAAGTCTAAAGCAGAAATGCTTAATCTTGATCTTCAAAAATAGTTGAAGATTTTTCATTCAAAGATCAAAGAGCTAACTAAGGATGAAGAAAATCTTAAGGATCAGGTCATTGTTAACCAAACCATCATTATCGAACGCGAATAGGCTATAGTTGAGCGTGAGCAAGCAATTGCTGAACTCAAGGCTGAGAAGGCTACCATAGAAGGACGGTGCCTGTCAAGGCCTCAGAGATCATTAACCCTCAGATCCCTGCCAAGATAAAGACTGGTCTAGGATTCTCCTATGATCAGGAAGATAGTTCCACTGACAAGTCCATTCTTAAGTTTGGTACCTTTGTCTCTTCTATTCCTGACACTTCTTCCTCTCAATCCTCTTTTGCTAAGAGTCATCTTGATGAAACTTCTTCGAGTTCAGGTTGGAAAGACAAGGGGAAAGCCATTGTCATAGCAGCTCTTCCCAAGAAGACTAACAAGTCAAATAGATCTAAAATCTATTCCTTCAGCTTGTGAACCTTCTTCTTCTTCAGAGACTAAGAAATCTGAACCTTCTCAGAAATCTATGTCTTAGCTCACGGTGAATGCTTCACTTAAGCACTCCAAATCCTCTAAAGTTCCTCCTAGAACTAATAAGATGGGAATCCTTGGAGCTAGTCCCTCTTCAAATTTGGTACTTCCTAGCCCTAAAGCTACCTTCATCTATAGGTAGTGTAAGCACTATGGTAAAACTACACACATTGCCAGTAAGTGTCCTTATGCCATGAAGGCTGGTCCACCAGCCAAGGGTAAGAAAGTAGCTAAGGCTGAGTTATCAACCAAAGCGAAATCAACCACTAAGGCTGTTAAAGAAACCAAGGTAAAAAAAACACTAGAGCCTCTTCTTTAGGCTCAGTGAAGACAACAACTGATGCTAAACCTTTAGTATAAAATGTTGTAGTTCCCACCACTAAAGCCTCTTCATCAAATTCAATGAAGACACCCACTGACTCTATCTCTCTAGCGTCCGAGGTTGTTCGCATTTCCACTAAAACCTCTCCAGGTTCAGTGAAGCCATCTGCTGACCCTGGTTCCTCAGTCTCAGTAGATGAAGACTCAAACATTGCTGGACCCAAATAGATGTGTGTTATTGATGATTGTATGAAGATTGATTTAACAATTGGGACTCACAATTGGTATCAAAGCGATCTGCAACGTTTTTGGTTGAAGAAATTGCACAATTTTCAAGATTTTCTGCATATGTTTTTTAAGAAATTCATCGACTGTTCTTGAATATTCATCATATGTTCATGAGATTTTATTGAAACATTCATCAATTTCATCTCAAATCTTTCATTTTTGGCTGTTTGATTGTTAAAAACTTGATCTTTATGTGCGGATTGATGATATGAATCATTGTTGTTCATATATTTTGTGTTTTGATCACTGTTTTTAGATATTTGAAAGAATTTTTGGGATTTGAAAAAGTTTTTGTTCTTGATAAAATTCATAAAATTTTGGTATTTTGATCCATTTTTGGTTTTAGATTCATGAAATTTGGCGTTTGTGGTTGAAGATTTAGATTGTTGTAGTAATCAGTTTGTACTAATTTGTATACATTTTGACCGGATTTCTCAAACATACGGTTACCTCCTTGTCCAGTTTTGGAATAATCCGGTTACTACCTTGATCAGATTTTGTTGTGATCTTTATGTGTTTAGTGTAGTTCGGAAATCACTGTGTCCGTATTCGACTATATCCGGAAGCCTTCTTTGACCGGTTTTAGTGTAACTCGGAAGCCTCTTTTTTCGGATTCTAGTTATGCGTAAGTTAAATTGTTCGAAGTTTATGTGATTATTTCATCTCTAGTCTAGTCTAGATGTCCTCATCCATATTTAGCTTAATCCGGAAGAAAACTTGTCCAGATTTCATGTTAACTGAATGTCTCCTTGATCGGACTTTGTGCATGTGTAACTTTGTCCGAATATGCTATAACCTTGTCCGTACTCTTCTTAAATCGGTCATCATCTTAGCCGATTTAGATGTTGTCAGGAAGTTCTATTGTCCAGATTTGTTGTGTCTGTACTTGTCTTGATTTTGGTTTGCATTGAATTTCAATATCATCCGTATTTGTAGGTATCCAGTCATAATCTTTCCTGTATTGGTGACCCCATATAAGATAAAGACTTGATAACTTTCTTGATTGATTTGAGTTCCTGTCCGGATTACTTCTCCGGACAGCAGCCTTAGTTGACTTTTTATCCAATTTACTCATTAACCTTGTTGTGACTTTGACTATATTTTGTTGACCTGTTTGATAGTTGAATGTTTGATTGCTTTAATTTCAAGTTTGAATTATGTGTGGTTTTTGAGATATTTTTTGGATAGTATTTCTTTGATCAATTTCTTGAACTGCAGAGATTCTTTATTGTTTAATCTATTTTGTGTGAATTTTCAAATGGCATCACTTTATGAGAAAGAAAATAAGGATTTGAAAGAGAAAGTTTCTGAGTTGGAGATAAGTCTGAAGGAACAAAAAGAAAAATATGTGATGGTGTTTTATGAAAAATTATGCTAATTTTGTTTGGGCTAAAGAGTTGAAACATGATTTAAAAAAATTTGAAGAAGAAAAGAAGTTTCTTCAACCTGAGATTGATGTACTTCTTAAAAAAGATATTTATATCAGTGCAAGTCAAAAGAGAGACTTTGATATGTTAAAGGATAATTCTAGACTGACGTCTAGGATTTATGAACATGAAAAGATTTCAGAATCTGAAAGAAAAGAGTCAGATGAAGAAAGGATAAAGTAGATCAAAGAGAAGTATAAGCTGACAAAGAAAATCCATATAGTTGAGAATGAACAAAATGCTAAAAGATGTTTACAAGGAAAGGTGAATGATAAATCGATAAAGATTGAGAAAAAGTTTGACGCTGAAAGGAAAGTGTTTGAAAGCAAGATAAAAGCTTTAGAGCTGAATGCTACAATACTTTCAAAACAAATCTCTAATTTTGAACAAGTTATCATTTTCGAACGAGTCAAGTTTGATAAATAGAAGAAAGAGTATGAAGAAGAATGTCAAAGGAAGCATTTCGAAATGTTTGACAGCATTGCTCAAAAGCAGAAAACTTTAAATGAAGAGAAGAAAGTTTTTTTTTTGGAGAAGAAAAATATTGCTAAAAAGAATGCTGCAATTGCTAAGGAGCTAACTGAGAAGAAGGAAATGGCTGGACATTGATTCAGAGAATGAGAAGGGATGTTTAGAAGAAGAGAGGAAAGAATTTGAGAAAGAAAGATAAATTTTTGAGAAAAAAAAGAGAATTAGTAGGTAAGTTCTCGGAAACTTCAACGAAATTGTTTGATTTAAAGACATAACTTGTAGTTGAATTGAATATGAGGACTGAACTTAAGAAGAAATATGATGTAGTTACTGATAAGAGAGACTAGTTACTTAATAAAATAAAATAATTTTCTAAATCAAGTGCTGAAAGCTCAACTGGTTCTCAATCTCAGTGTAAAACCTGCTTTCATGACTGTTCTAGTGTCAAATCCAACTGTCATTAGCAGCCCTAAATCAACTGTTTTTAAGAACAAGTCTCATACGTCAAATCAGTTTTACCAAGGGTATGTTATTGGATCAAGCAATAATTTTTCAAAGATAAAAGAAGTTTGGATTAATAAAGCTGATTCTGTTGTTTCTAGTAAATTTCTTGTTACTAATAATGTTCTTCCTTGCACTGTGAGATATACTAATCAATTGATCAGTCTAAGAAAGAGAAGAATTATGTGCCCAACTTGCTGAACCAATAACTTTGTCAACAAAAAGATTTTCTACAGATGGTATGGGAACAACGACTATGAGAACAGTTGGGGTGGATATAATAGGTATGATAATTATAAGTATGGTTCTTACTGCATATCTGATCTACCTGTTAAGAGTGCTAAAAAGAATTTATATGATATGAATAGATGGTATGGTAGTGACAACATCCTTCAGGCTAATACTAACAAAGCAGGACCCATGTTTTTTGGGTACCAAAGTCTACTTAATCTGTTTTGCAGGTGTGTCATATGTTGTACTGACAAGATATATCATTTATATTATACACTGATGTAGGGGGAGTGTGTAATTTGTCTGAATTTAGTTTCTGAACACCCAGTTCAGGACCTGCTCTTCATTTCTGAGCTAAAATGTTTTCAGAATATGTTTTATAAGTTTGAATTTTTTGAGCTGATAAAGAAAACAATGGAATCTATTTTCTAGGGGGGAGTACTGAAAGTATTTGGTAAATGTTTGTTGAATCTTTTAGCTGAATTTTGAAACGAGTATCATTCCAGATTAGGTATTTCTTTAGATTTTACTTGTGTAATTTCTCTTCATACATATTTCCAGTACATGTTTCAGCTATTCCTCAAATTGTTATTATCACGTCTCTTAAATGAAAATCATTTTTGGTGATAATACACTCGTTTGTATTCAAATTTGTTTTCTGAGCATATCTGAAACATATATTTCTTTGATTGATTCATTATTCTTCATTCTTGTTTGTGTGAATTTGTAAACTTGTTCTTATAAATCTTCATTCATTTCTCCTAACAATTTTGAATAATCTGTTTTATACATCACTCCTTGTTGATTGTGCTTAATTGCTACATTTTTCTTGATCAATTTTCATCTGATCAATTGTGCATAAATGTAATAATATTTTTGATCAATCATTTGTGTTATAACCAGGATTTAGACAACCTAGGTTGAGGTAATTTATACGTGTTTATTATGTGGATTACGTAAAATATGCATGCCTAATTTAGAAATGCATGAACTATATATGTGAAATGTGAACATGATATTGTGCATGCATATACGTGAAAAGACGACATGACATATATGATTTATACATGTATGCATGTGGTGTGAA
>NW_020203922.1:6063-8334 GCF_001531365.2 Cynara cardunculus var. scolymus | reverse complement strand
TGTGTCTTTTAAAACTGCAGAAACTGTGATTGTTAAGGTGAGTTTTAAAAATACTGTTGATTATACACTGTGAGTTTTTGATGACTAAAACCTTTATATATATTGTTATATAAACTGCTAGGTCTTTATGTTGGTTTTGAAGAAAAGATGGTAAAACTGTTTTCATAGTTTAAAGGTGTTATTGTTATATATTTGAGTATTAAAAACTGTTTTGGGAAAGATAAAGAAGGGATTGCTTCTTTAAAACAGTTTTGGAAATGATATCCTGTTTTGATGATTTAAAAAGGACATGATGTTTTTTGGAAATCATTGAAAGAATAGATTGTTCTTGAGTTTGAAAGGTTTTAATGATAAAACTGTTGGTTGAAAACTATAAAGAATATTCTTTTGAGACAATTGTGATTTTGATCTGTCTTCATTTGGAATTAATCTATAGATGTTATGGATAAAACTATGAATGAGGATTCGATAAGATGGTTGTGACTGCGGTCCTTCATTCGAACTAGTTCATAGATTTTGAAGAAAAAATAAGGGTGGCATATTATGGAGAGGTGTCTTTTGGAATAAGGGTGGCATATTAAGGAGATGTGTCTTTTGGAATAAGGGTGGCATATTAAGGAGATGTGTCTTTTGGATATAAGGGTGGCAATTGTGTGTGAATATTATAGCTCTTACTATTATGTCTTTTAAGACTACAATAGATTTGAGTCCTTACTTCTTTGTGATCTGAGAACTCAAAGATATTGTTCTTATTAGAAATAATAGTATTGATGTTATTGAGAAGGGAAAAACTTGGCCTATGGCCATTGATATTAGTTAAAAGTGTTTTGGAACAGAAGGGTCTGATAGGATCGATTAACTCAGTTTTGGATATTAATCACTTACTCTGGATGATCTATTTGACAGTATTAGTGTAGCGGAAGCAATAAGAACAAACAGAGTAATAATCAATGAAGAACATAGTTGAATGAAGAACATAGTTGAATGAAGAACACGAGAGAGAAGCTTCAAATGATTTTCAATTGATTGAAAATATTTACAATACGATATGGAAGCACACTGAATTACGAAGGCCTACGCTGCTATTTATACTCGTCCTAACGGATTTTCTGACTTGACCTAAACGTACAAAATCATCTAAGTCGTTCAAATAAAGCAGATTACAAACAGTCACCTGATAAGCACGAGCAACTAACTAACCTAAGTAAAACAGTAAAGAAGTTCTTCACAGAAGATAAAGCTGCAGACCCTCTGTGAGCCATCCCAGAGGTTCTGCTGGATGTGACTTGAGAGCATTTGATTCCAGAGGATCATCTTCCAGAACCTCTGTGATAGACAACAGAGGTTCTGTCATCTTTGACTTGAACGCTTTGATTACAGAGGACCAGTTTCCAGAACATCTGTGATAGACAACAGAGGTTCTGTCACACTTCACTTGTACGATTGAACATCTTCTGTTGTTGGTCCTCTGTGGTCTTCTGTGGTGGAACTTCTTCTGTCAACACTTGCAGTATTTACTTTTTCCATACTTTTACATTAAAYGAAATGAGAGCTAACAATCTCCCCCTAAGTATGAAAAAGTAAAATTGGAAATTTAAATGCAAGAAATGACTTAATTGAAAGAAAATTACAAGAGGAGATAAAAGTTCATCCTCTAAAAAGAAATACAAGAATTAAGAGAAATTTCAAAATTGTGGTACATAGGCCAAAAACTGGTACAGAAGGTTTATCAAACTACAGATTTTGGAAAGTCGTCTACTGCGTATAACATGTCAGACTTGATCATTCTATAGATGTTGAAGATCCATTCTCCGAAGTTGATTTGCATCTTGATCGCCTCCAAGATGCGACACACTTCGCTCATCCTTAGATGTCCTTTGTCCACTTCTGTCGCTGCTCTTCTGAATATCCATTCTAGCGTCTCTGTTGAGTACTTGTGTGATTCTGTTGGATCATAGAACCTTAGGATTTCATCCTTATCCAAATACACAAACCCAAAAGTAGGGTTGTGAATAATGGAGTTTGGATGATACCTAAGTATCAAACCAGGCCTGCTGTATGGAGGGGAGATCTTTAGATCTCTTTGGACTATCCTTATGGCGAGCTCGAAGTCCTTCTGGCTGTAATATCATTCTTGTGCGCGCATGACCTCAAGCATCCTTCTGAGCGATATTGAGTAGCTTGACCTCCTCTCCATGTAGATGTTGAGAATTTTGTGCATGTAGATGACATCAAACACACAGAGGTTGTGGAGGTCAGCGTCTGTGAATG
>NW_020203922.1:2127-4813 GCF_001531365.2 Cynara cardunculus var. scolymus | reverse complement strand
GAGGACTTTGTATCAATATCGTAAGTCACCGCAGAGGAAAACATCTGCTTTATTTCGTCTTTGAGAGAGGAGTAATCCGTGTAGCCCGCAGAGATGAAGTCGGCAGAAAATTGGGCGGCTATTTCTGAAAGTTCTGTCTTCAAGGTCTGGATGGAGGAAGGGTTGAGGCTTAGAGCATTGAACGCCTCTGTGAGATCATCCTTCTATAGGACAGAGCTCTGAAGAGTTGAAAGAGTAGACTTGAGTTCTGCTGTTGTTGAGCTCAACTCCTTCAGAGCCTCTGTTATTGGTGAAAGGTCTTCTGCCAACGAGCGGGAGATAAACAAGCTTTTCAACTCGTCTATCTTTTTGAATACTTCTGTGGCAAATGTTTGAAGCTCCCCCTTTGTCACATACGTATCCTGGGAACCTAAACCACCAACACATGGTGATTTAGTAGCCTCGGAGCGTGAGGCGCCCTCAGCGACTGGTATAGTGTAGTCTGCTCGGGGACTTCCACCAGATCCTCGAACTTCTCCCAGAGGAGAGCCTACTGGTGTTCTATAGATTTCATGCCTTGTAGGTTCAGAGCCTAGGATGGCAGAGTGATCTAGTGGGGACAGAGGGCGTTCTAGACCCTCTGTCTCTGTGTGCCTCACTTGTGCCTCTGAAGCACGTTTTGGGTGGTCACTCTTGTGTGAAGAAGCAACGAATGCTTCTGTGGGACGTGTCGAGTCCTTGGGCGAAGGGACTCTTGTAGTAAAACCTTCATCCTTTTGAGAGGATGGAGGAGCATTTTATGGTTGCCCGGTTGTGCGTTCCACATAGGACGAAAGAGTGTCCTCTGCATGGGTAGGCTGGTTTGGGATCGGCATGTGCGTGCCTTGTTCAATAGGGGATCCCTCTAGAACAGGGCCCCTAGAAGCGTGAGATGCACTGGGAGGTGGGCTGGGTTGTGTGCCTGTGGCATCTTGTTCTCCCTCACCTAGCTCTTCTTCCTCTTCTTCGTCGTCTAAGACGACCTCTGTCCCCAACTTGGATATATCGATTGCTGCTTTGAACTCCTTTTGGATATTGGCGAGAACATCCTGGATTTGTTCTATTGGGGAAACATCGAGAACGACTTTGCGCAATCTTCTGCGCTTATGAGTTGTAGCCTCTGCCGGGCTCTCTTGTGCCACAGCCTCTGTGACAACAGGCTCTGTGACCACATGCTCTGTGATCACAGGCTCTGTTGGTTGAGCCTTCTTGACTTTCTTCTTCTTAGGCTTTGGCAGAGGAACACTTGGGCCTTCTTCTTCTGCAGGCCTCTTCTTGGCCTTCTTTTTCACAGAAGAGTCGGTACCCTTCTGTGTCTTCTTAAGCTTCTTGGTTGGGGGACTTGGGTTTCTAGGGATTGCCTTACTCGTCTTACCAGCCTCTGTAGGCTCCTCCGTACGTCTCTCAACTCTCATTTTTTCGATTCGCTCTCCTAAGGGGATTCCTATTCGTAGTGGGGTCTCAGGGACCGGTTCTGGTCGCCTGAATCCACGTCTATAGGCCTTCCTGTCTTCGTGGCTAAAAAATCTGAGCATGGCTCTGGATAAGGGTCTTGGGCTTCTGTACCCTTACTCATGCTCAGTGGGGTGAAATTCCTTGAACGGGTAGAGCCTTGCGTTTGGCTCCAGAGAAGGAAGTTTGGCTGCTAATAGATCGCCAAAGACTAGACCAAGGAAACGTTGCAAAATAAGGTTGGGTTGGTTCATGTCCTCCTTGGCCTTCTTTTGTGCTTTGACCTTTGATTTTTTGCCCCTTTGACTCGCACATTTCTTCTTGATTAACCTGACCATATCCTCGAATATTAACTGCGCGTAATCCAGAGGAAGGTTGAAGTAGACTCCGTACACGATGGACATCATGGCGTGTGAGGTCTGGTCGTGACTACCCACCTTCCCTGTCAAGCAACAGTTGACGATAGAAAACAGGGTGTTCCAGATAGAGGGCAGTCCTTTGCGCTTAAATTGAGTTCTTTTGACGATATGGGTCGCATAGGAGTGAAATTCCAGGAATTGAATCAATTCCTCATCACTGGGGGTCGCAGCATAGGCATTCAAATTAAGTTCCTCCAATGTGGGTAAACGCAGGGCAGTCCTTAAAATGTCCACATTCAGTTCTAAGGGAACCAGAGATTTATTGAAGGGGTGTGAGGCGTATCCAACAATTGTTAATCCAAAATTGTCAAGGGTTGTTAAGTAGGAACTTAGGAGAAATTGGGTTATGTATGGTTCTGGGGTTGGTTTGGTAGCAGATAGGAATGTTTCTGAAATGTTTTTGAGATGTAATGGCGGTGTAACAGCGAGAGATATGAAATGGCGGTGTAACCGCGAGAGAGATGTAATGGCGGTGTAATAGCGAGAGATATGAAATGGCGGTGTAACGGCGAGAGAGATGTAATGGCGGTGTAACCGCGAGAGAGATAAAATGGCGGTGTAACCGCGAGAGAGATGTAATGGCGGTGTAACCGCGAAAGAGATGTAATGGCGGTGTAACCGCGAGAGGGTTGTATTGGCGGTGTAACCGCGAGAAACATAAAATATGCTTATGTTTCAGAACATGTTTGATTCTAAACTGATTGTTTGGAATGTATAATGTTTGTATGAGATGTATACACTCACTAGACCTTTTTGGTCTAACGCTCAATTGTTGGACTAACCTGTTTTGCAGGTCA
>NW_020203922.1:0-1624 GCF_001531365.2 Cynara cardunculus var. scolymus | reverse complement strand
GTTACATACTGAGAAATGGCAGATAATCCCAATCAATCGGAAAGGACCTCTACTGGTTATGGAAGAGGTCGAGGAAGAAGAAATGTAATACACGGAAAGGATCCAGAAAATGTAATAGAAACACAAAATCGTAGCAGGGGACGAGGAAGAGGAAGAGGTAGAGGTAGCAGACAAGAAACTCGTAGGGAACAAGAATTGTCGGCCCAAGAAAGTTCAATTTCTGGTCGTGGTCGAGGAAGAGCAAGGGGAGGACATAATGTTTCTGACCCCGAATATATTACTCAATATATGTTGGTAGCAGAGTTGGGAAAATTTCAGGAAAGTTTGGTAAATTTGTTAAAGCGTACAAATCAAAATAATCCAAATATGGTAAGAAATTCTGATCAGGAGGAAGCCGGAGCTAGTACACCGGTAACTGGTACATCTGTACCCCTCACTTCGTCCTCAGTGCAAAAGGGAGGAGATATCAAGATGTTTCTTGCTTGTAAACCTCCTAAGTTTTCTGGTGAGCGTGATCCTGTTAAAGCTGTGTGTTGGCTTAAGGAGATCGAGCTGAATCTGCAAATCAGTAAAAGTACAGAAGAAGACAAAGTTATGTTTGCTGTATCTCGTTTGAGATCAAGTGCTTTGTACTGGTGGGAAGTCTTGTCCAGTTCAGATCCGAACATTTTGAAGACTATGCTATGGGAAGAATTTGTGGTCAAATTTAAAATGCAGTATTGTCCGGAAGCTGCAGTTCGAAAGTTGGAAGATGATTTCCTTCGTCTTGAGCAAGGAAACATGTCAGTCCGCCAGTATACAGAAGTTTTCATGGAACAATCTAGGTTTGTTGAAGCCTATATCATATCTGAAAACAGTAAAGTGAGAAAGTTTATCTGGGGATTGGAATCGAATCTTTGGAAGTATGTGATATCCAGGAATCCAACAACATTTCAGGCGACAGTTGATGTTGCTGAAATATTGGAACAAGATATTAACCGGCAACCGCAAGAAAGGGTTGGAGAGAAAAGAAAATGGGAAACTACAATAACTGATTTCCGTAGATCGAGGTTTATGGAAAATATGAATCGACCAGTCTCAAGGTTTAATGATAAGGCGTGTATTCGATGCCATAAGATACATCAGGGAAATTGCAATACAGAGTCTCGAGTATGCTTTAAATGTCAGGAACCTGGACATATAGCTCGAGACTGTCAGATGACGCGGAGATGTTTTACTTGTAATTCATCCCAACATATAAGTACTGATTGTCCACAAGCAAGGAATCGAGGGTTTGGTTTTGCTGGGGTCGAGGATCTGGATATTCTGGGGGTCGAGGATTTGGGTATGTACCAACAGGTCGCGGGTAAATGGATAACCATGTTAGTTCAAGTGGACGGGGAGGAATAAGACAGGCAGAGTCTAATGCCAAAGGGAGAGCCTTTCAGATGACGAGAGGTGAGGCGGAAGAGCACCTTGAAGTAGTAACAAGTACATTCCTCGTTAATTCAGTATGTGCCAAAGTTTTATTTGATTCGGGYGCAAATCGTTCTTTTGTGTCACCATCATTTATTAATTGTGCACATTTAGAATCTAAAGCGTTAAGTGAGGATCTAATTGTGGAAACAGCAAATGATAGTGAAGT
>NW_020203921.1:13120-15303 GCF_001531365.2 Cynara cardunculus var. scolymus | reverse complement strand
CTTTTCACAGAGTGATCAACCAGAATGTGCTTCAGAGGCACAGGTGAGGTTCACAAAGGCTGAGGGTCTAGAACACCCTCTGTCTCTACTAGATCAAAATGTTCGGTTAGGCTCTGAAACTACCGGACACGAGATCTACAGAACACCATTAGGCTCTCCTCAAGGAGATGTTCGAGGATATGGTGGAAGTTCCCGAGCAGGCTACGCTATGCCAGCCGCTGAGGGTGCCTCACGCTCTGAGGCAGAAGGATCACCATGTGTTGGTGATCCGAGTTCCCAGAGCGACTATGTGACAAAGGGGGAGCTTAAAGCCTTTGCCACAGAGTTGCTCACCAAGATGGACGAGTTGAAAAGCTTGTTCATCTCGCAGTCACAACCTCAGGATCTTACACCGCTTACAGAGGCTCTGAAGAAGGTATCTGCCACCAATACAGAATTGAAGAATACATTGGCAACCCTTAAGAGTTATGTCATCAAGAAGAACGATTTGACAGAGGCCTTACAAGCAATGTCCCTCAACCCCTCCTCCATCAAAACGCTTAAGGACGAGCTCACAGAATTGGCAGCCAAGTTTGCAGCTGATTTCGTCTCTGCAGGCTAAACAGACTACTCATCGTTCAGAGACAAAATCAAGCAAATGTTCTCCTCTGCCGTCACCTATGGTATCGACTCGTCAACCTCAAGGGCAAACATCAACCACTTGGCAACTCGCAGAGAACTGAACGCTATGGTGGATGCCCTAGTTGGATTCTGTGACCGGCCATCTCGGAGCACTTAAAATGGAGATCCTCACTTCCAATGATTTAATCAGAGACTGCACATCCAAGCTTGTCAAAGAAGGTGAACTCTTTCGTGCAGAAGTCCTAAGCACCATATCTAAACTCAAATGGGCAACAGAACTTGATGTAATGAATGCCTCTGCAGGTGCCGAGAAGGTGATAGAGAAGATGTACAAGGCAGCCACCAGAATCCTGCATCATCTGAGGAGGGCTCCCCTAACTTCATGCAAGGCTGATGCCATCCAGAGCCATGACGATCACAGGCGTGATGGTGATCATCATGAGGGGGAGAAAAAGGATGAAAAGAAAAAGGCCAAGGCCTAACAATAGAAGAAACTAGCCGCCAGAGCACCTACCAAGGGTGTAAAGATTGGAGAGCCTACAGTTACTGATAAAGGAAAGAAAAAGGCTGCAGAGCCTACAGGCAAGGGAAAGGCCGTAGCTGTAGATTCGTCAAAGAAGGGTTCATCTTCGAGCTCAGAATCCTCTGCGCCAATCAATGAAGAAAAATATGCTCATGAACCCGAACTCCTCAGAGTCTTAAAGGAATCCAAGGTAGAGGCTCAGGCTAAGAGGGGCAGAGCGCCTATGCAAGTCAGAGAAGGTGAGGCCACATCTTTTGCTGTCCCATAAGTCCAAATCCCACAAGTCCAACAAACAACGTCCACGGGTACGTTCGATGCTCTGCAAGGAACCGTTAAGCCCATCCTTGCAGAGGGATCAATCCAGAGACCTATCCTGGAGGAAGAAGAAGAAAAGAAGATGCCAGAGTCTACACAAGGGGGACGGGTCTCTGAGATTTTGGAGTCTATGAGCAAGATCCCTACGCTTAACGTTCGCACAGAGCCCGTTACTACCCCAGAGGAAATTCTTATATGGAGATACTCTGTGACAGACACAGAGCCACCCTATGACCCAGAGCTCACTGGGATTCCCTCTACCGCAGCCAAATTCTGATTATCCAGACTTACAAGGCCTCGTGAGCAGGTCTTCTCGCGCCACATGATCAAATCTTTGGTGTCAATTTCTCCAAGAACTTTATTGAAGAAGGCTGTGCTCTACTCTCAATACATTGTAAGAAGAGAAGACGGGAACATCTATACATTCTCTGACGCTGATCTGCATAACCTCTGCGTGTATCATCTCATTTATATGCACAAAATCCTTAATATCTACATGGGGAGGTAGTCAACATACCAAATTTCCCTCAGAAGGCTGATTGAAGTTATGCACGCGCAAGTGATGTACTACAGCCAGAAGGATTTTGAGTTGGCCATGCGACTAGCACAGAAGAATATGAAGATCACTCCTCCTTACAGCAGGCCAGGTTGGGTGTCTAAGTACTATCCAAACACCATTATGCACAATCCCATTTATGGGTTTGTGTATTTGGACAAGGATGAG
>NW_020203921.1:8648-12297 GCF_001531365.2 Cynara cardunculus var. scolymus | reverse complement strand
TTACTTAGATCTTTTAGCTGCTCGTGCCTATCACGTATTCTTGTCTGTAATTCTTTTTGATCAAATGGCTTAGATTAATTTGCTTTAGGTCATGTCAGAAAAACGGTTACATGCCGGTATAAATAGCAGTATAGGACTTTGTAATTCAATGTGCTTCCAGAATTGTAATTGTCAATATTTTCATCTAATTGAAAATCCTTTGAARCTTTCWCCDGTGTTCATCATTCGTCTTCATCRTGTTCTTATCGATTTCTACTTGTTTGATTTATTATCTTTTCCGCTGCACTATATTTGTCAATCCAATCATTCAAGTAAGTAATATTTACCAAGAAATAGAGTTATTCGGTCCTAACGCTATTCATGAGGACAACCATATCTGAGTGAGCTTTAATTACACAATGGGTTTGTGTGTGGAGCTTAAATGAAAATGAGAGGGGTAGTTGTTGTGAGCGAAAAGAATTGATGAGAGTTGTGCCGGGATTAAAAGATCAAAAGAATCCTGTTCTAACTTCTAAATTTCGGGCAAACCACGAAATCTATTAGTTCTCAATTCTTTGAAGACTAATATTGAAAAAGGCAAAGCCCAGGCTAATTCTTGTCACAACCCCACCAGCTACTCATTTATCTATTAATAAATAAGTGTTTCAATAACACTTGGGGCACGCAACTCACAATCTATCAGTTTCTCATTCGAAGAAAGTTGATATTGAAAAAGAAGGATATATGTCCCCCTTCAAGTATTTTTGATCACGAATTCAGTCAGATAAATTTGTGTAGTCCACATGATTTATCTTTTTGAGCCTAAACAGAAGCATTTGTTGCTTAATTTTTTCAACAATACACAAATTTTGCAAGCTATATGTCATTTTGCCGTAACATTCATAGATATACTTCTTATAAGATATCAATGATTGAATGGAAGTCCTGGTGAGATTAACCTCAAAAAGTCTCATATATGAAGTACATTCGTTGTACTACAAATATTCACAGGTCAATCTTTTTTATAAGATTGAAAACAATTTCATAAGTTGAATTTGATTACTTTCCCATCCTCTTAATATGAAAATATTATATAAGTGGATTTGAAAAGATCTGCTTACAATTTTATGAATTGACGGCATTCACTTAAAACTTCATTCGTTCTGATGTATGATGCTAATGATTCTCATTTCATCATAATGGGGAGTATGATATAATTAATGAAATAATCAATTCTGAATGATATAAGAAGAATATGATATAAAGATCAAAGGGGAGTATGATATAAAGAATGGGAACCGGCAAAAGACTCAAAGGAGTATGAATGCAAGGAATTAAGATTATTCTTGTACTACAATGTTTGAG
Source organism: Cynara cardunculus var. scolymus (assembly GCF_001531365.2). Classification (NCBI taxonomy): domain Eukaryota; kingdom Viridiplantae; phylum Streptophyta; class Magnoliopsida; order Asterales; family Asteraceae; genus Cynara; species Cynara cardunculus. Next base: position 10,953 of record NW_020203921.1, on the reverse strand, counting down.
GGAAATAGAATGTGAAGATCATCTTTAGAAGAGTTTACTGACAGAGACTTCTCAATAAGGAGATTGTTAATTTTGGGGAGAATGTTTGTGAATTTTTTATCTGAAGAAATTCTTTAATGGGGAGAATGTTAGTGATTGTTTATCTGAAGAAGTTCTTTGAAGATCATATCTTGAAGATTATTGCTGAAGGCTGTTACTGTTATTATTCTTCATTGTAAAAAGAGAAGATCGTTTTTGTTCTACATTCAAGGGAGAGAATGTTGGAAGATTTTCTCAACAGGAGATTATCTGAAGATCATAAAGCAAAGATTGTTAGAAGATTTTTTTGAAGATTTCAAGAAGTCATAAAGAGCTTAAAGTGTCAAAGTTCAAAAATAGATTCAAAGAGCGCAAATTCTTTCAAGCCTGAATACAAAGGGGGAGAATGTTAGGATTGAATTTTAGTGTTAAATTGTGTTCGTCTTGAAAGGTTTTATAATTGTATTTTAGTTAGTTTGACTTTGTATGTCATAGCTACTTTGACTAGAGGTTTAATGTTTGACCCATAAATAGTTTGTCTTCTAGTGAATTGTAAGTAGAGAGAGCTTATTGTAAACATATGTAAACTTTGAGAAGTAAATAGAAGTTTGACCAGTTGACTTTGTGAAGTCCAAAATCATATAAACATCATACGATCTTCAAGAATTATGATGAAAAGAATAGTAGAAAGAATATCTTCAAAAAATTATTTGATTGAAAGAGAGAAAATTACAGCTGAAAATTCTTGATTTCAATTTGTTAATCACTTGTTAATGACAATTACAAGGAAAATACTATTTATACTAGGAAATAGTAAAACTACACTATTACAAAGTAAAACTATTCTAAGGAGAAACTTGAATACAACTTTAACGCTCTAACTCAAACCCGACATTCTCTCCCTTTGGATTCAAGTTTGGACTCTTGTGAATTTCGTCTTTCGCAGTCCAAGTATTTTCTCCAACCTTCTCAGAGCATTCCTATATTGGATCTTCTCCTCGAGCAAATTTATCGCGTTGACCAGCAAATATCTTTCCTTGGAGCTCATCCGTTCTGATTCARYARCTTTATCGTTYATCACCCTTTTTAAGTCAAGTGCCCTTCTCACTAATTTTATCGTGCCATCGGAATATTTATTCAGCTCGCTAAATCTCATAAATTTCTTAACTTGAAGTTGAGCGAAGTAGATGACCTTGAACTCTGGACTTTCAAGATCCATATAGACTGGATAGCCTTCAATATCTTCTAGTTCTTGGTTTGGTCTTTTAAGATTGATGATTCGTTGATTGTCTTCAAGACCTATTTGCACATCAATGACCATCGCCAGTTTTACATGACAGCGCATAAATCTCTTGATAGCTTCAAGAGCAATCAATTCTCCTTCCTTTCTGATCGTCATGTTTTTGAGTTCAAAGTACATATATTCAAGGTCATCCAAATATAAGTTGGAAAAGTCTGCTTCGCTGAACCTCCAAATCTGACCATCCTGCCTTSTTACTGTGAAAACAGGATACCAGATTCTTAACAACTTCTGAGCATCAATTTGTTTAATCGTTACAATCCAATGCTTTGTACGCACTTCACTAATTGGCAGGCACTTGGCTTTCAAAAGATGCCGGTATTCAATATGGTATTCTTTTGTCTGCTTATGAATACCCAGAACTTTGTCGCCGCTCAGAACTTTTCTATGACGAATGAAGATTCCAAAGTAGATATCTTATAGATATGGCTCTCAGATCCTTGCACGATCATATCCAGGAAAATTTGCTCTAATATGGAATGGCACATAATCTCTGGTGAAGATTTAAGTTGGATCAACTTGTTCTCTTTGAGCAGGTAAAACTGCAGTGGAAGATTCTGGAACAGACTGACGTTCTTCTTGAACAGGATAGACCGGATCTTCATCATCTATATCAGCTTCAAAGTTAAAATAGATCCCAGTCGACTCATCGATATTGTCAATGTCCTCTCCAAAATCTTGCTCTCCACCCAGAGTAGTAGAGAACACCTCATTGAATCTTACTTTGGCAGACAAGTCCATTAACATCCTTGTTCCTATCGTGGAGTTCGCCGGCTTTTCAACCATTGGCTCGATCGTAGAACTTGTCTCCATATCTTCATCTTTAACTTCAATGGCCTCAATTGTTCTTTCCTGAACTGATTTCGGGGCAAAAGCTTCAGCAATAACGTCTTGAGTTGAAGGCTCCTCACTAACCCTTGCACTTTGCTCAGATGTCTCAGCCAATCTCTGTCTCTTTCTCTCCCCCTCATGACTATCTGGATCATC
>NW_020203921.1:5004-8228 GCF_001531365.2 Cynara cardunculus var. scolymus | reverse complement strand
ACTCATGTGTACCTAAGTGTATCGGCTCTAGACTCGAGGTGCACAGAATCGAAGTCATAGGCTGGGGCAGCGGCCTACTTATTTCAATAACTACATTCTCCAATTGAGAAGTAGTTAGCATATGAGCTCTATCCCCTTGTGAAAATGAAACAATTGGTTGTTGAAAACCAATTGAGTGGATGGGTTGGGTGTGCAATTGCATAGCTGGGCTAGCTATGTCTTGTTCAATACTAACATTCAACGAATGAATGTCAGTAGCAGATGTGGTTGCCCGGCTAAGTGTTTCAGTTTGGAAAGGAGCTTGATCTTCTTTTTCTGCTCCACGCTCACCCTCTCCATATTCTTTTTCTTTCCTTTCTCTCAACCTCTCTTCATTTTCGACATTAACACCCTCATCTCCTCCATCATCAGGTATATCTTGAAGTATGCGATCGTAATCATCACATTCATCAACGTTGAATGACAAAGAATGAAAACTTGGACAAGGTTGCTGAGCTGAATATTCAGGAAAAATATCATCAATGTCATCAACAATAGTACCAATTGCAATGTTTTGAGCAGGAATGGATTGATCACGATCTTCTGCTCCATCATTATCATCATCTTGATCATCACCAAAATCTGCCAAATTATCAGATTCAGTAGCTTCCGAACTTGAGGAAGTTGAGGAAGTACTGACAGTTGGAGTACTTTGTTGATCAGACGCTCCCCCCGCCTGTTCACCCCTCTCAAATTCTTTTTCTCTCAACGCAGTTCCCTGTTCAGGTAACCCCTGTTCCTGAACTTTCTTTTCCATTTCTAACTGCTCTCTCACATCTGAGGCATGGGGTGATCCGTGGGCAAGTTCAACCGTTTCTGGTTGAGCTATTGGATCTATCACTCGCCTATAATCTATTACGCACTGAGCGGTTTGATCAGCTAAGGCGAAAAGTTCTTGTGGTACTGGCATTATCAAATCCAAGTCTTCCACTTCAGTATGCTGTCGAATTCTGGTCATGGTGAATGTCGGCCCTTTTTCAGAATTGGATCTGGCCAGAATATCCTCGTTAGCATTCATCATGGCCTTAATGAACAGTTATAGAAACCTCTGAAATGGCACAAACTTTCGAGCTTTAGACGGGAATCTTTTTGCATTGACCAGCTCTACCAACTCATTCCATATGACTAAAGTGTAGTCATAGTTTCTTGAGAAGACGATACCATGAAAGAATTTAAGGAATGAGCTACTACAGGTATCTATGCCCGCTGTCTTTAACGTCAGGCATCTATTCAAAATTGAGAACAATAAGGGCCAGATTGAGGGCAGGAATCGTCTTTTAAATTGAGTTGGATTGTTCAATTCTACCGAGTATGCTAGACGCTTGATATCCAGACAAAGTTGTTCGTTTGATATAAAGTCTTCAAAACCAGTAGAGCCTGGTCCGGGCAGACGAAGAATTCTTCTTAGACGTTTCAATGTCAGGCGACTGACATATTCGTTAACTTCTCCTTCAAAGTAAATGGTGTCCTCGTCTTTTTTCCAAAGTGAGTGTGCTCCAGAATTGTTGTAAGTACACCATCAGAACAGGTGTATTTGCAGATAGAGAATATGATATAGGATGGCCTTTCAGAATTTCAAGAATGATCGGGTATTCGGCTGGCATAGCAAAAGAAAATACATGTGTCACACCCCGCTAAAGCGGAAACGCGAGATGCAACAGGCAAGCGTGTCACAGCAACAATTAATAAATAACACCTTTAAGTTTTACAAAATAAAACTAGTTTAATAACATAACCAAAACTTTTTTAAACCCTTTATTTACAAAACTTCCGACTCGAACTAAATTAGCTTTGCCACGAGTATGCTCCCATAGTACAACATATCTTACTTGCTTCCTGAAAAGCATGGAACATAAAATGAATCAACTACAAAGAGTTGGTGAGCTCACAGGTTTTCACATGCATAAAACATTTTAATGCATAAACCAAATATTTGCAAACTTATGCGAAACTTTTGCACTTGATAAATGTAAATCTTTCACGATGTAAAAACTTGAGACGCTACTGAGCCTYACCTGACCAACTTGCCCCATTAATTTACGAACGATCTTAAGTAGCCCATACACTACGTAGGTCCCACGGTTCGTTATAGTATTAATTCAGCGGTGGTCCAAATTCCACATGATTAGACCAAGAAAACATAGGTAGAGTGCACCCCTTTCTGGGTGGAACTGTCAACATAATAGCGGCTATCCACAATACCACGGCCCGGGGACATGCCCGAGTTAACAAGTAGCGTTTACGGACAGGGACTTTATTTGGAAACATACTCCCAAGCACATCAATTTAGCATTTATTCCATAGAGCAAAAACAGTTAACAAATCATAACATAGTAAACCCGACTAAGCAGTTCCTTAGTCCAGATGTTTTAAACAGAGCTTGACTAAGCAGTTCCTTAGCCCAAAGATTTCAATAAAAACCATGCATAGTTTGTTTATTCTCATGCCTTTCCCCCAAACAATAGTTAAAGTATTAAAAGTGGGGCTGTGAGGACTCACTGGTTTAAAGGTGAATATCCAAGATGATGACGTCTACAACTTTCAACGCTCGCCCTATCTTCCTAAACAGGCCAACAACCAGAACTAAAATCACTTATGGGTTCATAACAATGATAAAGTTAAGTTGCATCCTATGCAATGCCATCGAGTTTTCAAAAATTAAAGTTGATGTTTATAATTTATTCTAAAAATAACTCAAAAATTATATATTAAAAGGAATCGAAATCCTAAACTCAAAAGATGATTTTTGGACAGATTATAAATTTTGTTCCAAGTATTTTTGGGGTTCACAAGACTCTAAAAAAATAGGAACCTTCCAAAAGTCATTTTTATCCAACTTGTCACATCATTTAAAATCATGAGGTCAGCCGACTAACCCAAATATCCAGAAGGATTAGAGAGGTTTAAATTCCTCATCATTATACTACAATCCTTGAGTTACACAGTCCCCGAAACAGATTGCACGTTCACCGAGCGGCAATTATTTGGGGTCGAACTTATCATTTTCCAAAAGGAAATCACCATTTCCAAAATAGCAAAAATAAATTTAAATTTACAGGGATGAATCTTTCCCGACTCCATCGAGTTTTCGAAGAAGGTAAGGTAGATTAAAGATGCATGCAAGATTTTTCACTTTGAAACACAGCTTCGTGGTTTAAAACTTCACATGCAATGAGTTTTTCCCT
>NW_020203921.1:1583-4514 GCF_001531365.2 Cynara cardunculus var. scolymus | reverse complement strand
AAAACAAGTGGACATTCAAATGGAACTTTTGCAATTTAATTTAAGGAAATCTCATAACATCAACTTTATTTTTATCTAGAGCATTTTCAAAAATATTTGGCATTGCATAAGATAACTTTATCTGATCTCCTACCAAAGTGCGACCTTCCCAACAAAATTTTGGGAGCTAATACCAGAAAGGTTGTAATCACTTAAGACTAGATCCTAGAGAAATATAATTTCTAATTATAGGATCTGCAATGAGGTGCTAACCTAAAGCTCAGAAGTGACGGGATGTCACAGTCTTCCCATGTCAGAGAAATTTCGTCCCGAAATTTATTTGTCTACTCCAAATCAAGGCTTGTTAGGGAACAAATGTGGATACTTGCTTCTCATGGAATCTTCTCTTTCCCACGTATATTCCGGTCCATGTCGCGAAGTCCAATGAACTTTTACAATTAGGATTTTGTTGTGCCTCAATTGCTTAACCTTACGGTCGTGGATTTCGATCGGCTCCTCAATAAACCGTAGTCGTTCATTAATTTGAATATCTTCCAGAGGTAGAATTAAAGACTCGTCGGCTAAACACTTCTTAAGATTCGACACATGAAATGTATCATGGATGGCACTAAGCTTCGGGGGTAAGTGGAGTTTGTATGCAACTGGTCCTACTCTTTCGAGTATTCCGAATGGACCGACATACCTTGGACTAAGCTTTCCATTCTTTCTGAAGCGCACAACCCCTTTCCACGGTGATACTTTCAAAAAGACTTTATCACCCACTTGAAATTCCAAGGGTTTCCTTCGGTTATCGACATAGCTCTTCTGACGATCCCTTGCAGCTTTAAGTTTTTCTTGGATGATTGCGATTTTGTCGGTTGTCTTCTGGATAATGTCAGGCCTGGTTAGTTGCCTATCGCCAATTTCCTGCCAACTTAGTGGGGATCTACATTTTCGTCCATACAAGGCTTCAAAAGGTGCACATTGGATACTGGTGTGATAGTTATTATTGTAGGAAAATTCGACCAATGGCAGATGGGTATCCCAACTACCTCCGAAGTCTATCACACAGGCTCGCAACATATCTTCTAGTGTTTGAATTGTCCTCTCCGTTTGTCCATCCGTTTGAGGATGATGTGAAGTGCTTAAATCCAATCTCGTGCCTAGTGCCCTTTGAACCGATTGCCATAACCTAGAAGTAAAACGGCTGTCTCTATCAGAGATGATAGAAACAGGTACTCCATGTCGCGACACAATCTCATTGACATATAACTGCACCAGCCTTTCCGTACTGAAATCTTCTCGAATAGGCAAATAGTACGCGGATTTCGTAAGTCGATCCACTATGACCCAAACTGAGTCATATCCCTTCCTTGTTTTTGGTAACTTTGTAACGAAATCCATTGATATCTGATCCCATTTCCATTCGGGAATCTCTGGTTGCTGAAGAAGACCAGATGGTTTATGATGTTCATTTTTTACTCTTGCACATGTCATACACCGACTTACGTACAAGGCAACATCTCTTTTCATTCCTGCCCACCAGTAATATTCTCTTATCCCTTTGTACATCTTATCGGATCCTGGGTGAATCGAATATTTGGAACGATGGGCTTCCTCCATAATTGTAGACCGGAGGTTGTCGCTCCTTGGTATCCAAACTCTATCCTTGAAGTAACGCACTCCATCCGCTCGGGTTTCGAATTCCTTCTCTAAGTGATGCAAGGTCTCATTCTTCAAATTCTCTTATTTCAACGCCTCATGTTGAGCTTCAAGAATTTACGTTTTTAGGTTTGTTTGAACCAACATTCCCACGGCTCGTACCCTTGACGGTTTCACCCTTTCCTTCCTGCTTAAGGCGTCGGCTACCACATTAGCTTTTCCTGGGTGATACTTTATTTCACAATCATAATCGTTGAGAAGTTCAGTCCACCTCCGTTGCCTCATGTTCAGCATCTTTTGATTCAGAATATGTTGAAGGCTTTTATGATCAGTGAAAACGATGCATTTGGTGCCATAAAGATAGTGCCTCCAGATTTTAAGTGCGAACACCACTGCCCCCAACTCGAGGTCATGCGTAGTGTAATTCTTTTCATGCACTTTGAGTTGCCTTGAGGCATACGCAATGACTTTATCTTTTTGCATTAGCACGCATCCTAAGCCTTGATGCGATGCATCACAGTAGACTACAAAATTTTCCGAACCCTCATGTAGGGCTAAGATCTGTGCGTGACATAGCCTCTGCTTAAGAGTCTCAAATGCTTCTTCTTGTTTCTCACTCCAAACAAACTTCTTGTCCTTCTAGGTTAAGGCAGTGAGTGGTTGCACAATTTTTGAGAAATTTGCAATGAATCTTTGATAATAGCCTGCCAAACCAAGAAACTGTCGAATCTCTGATGGGGTTCTTGGGGTCTTCCAATTCTTAATGGCCTCGACCTTGGCAGGATCCACCTGAATCCCTCTTTCATTAACTATGTGCCCAAGAAATTGTACTTCCCGAATCCAAAATTCACACTTGGAAAATTGTTGGGTTCAAGTTAGAGTGTTAAAGTTGTATTCAAGTTTCTCCTTATAATAGCTTTATTTTGTAATAGTGTAGTTTTACTATTCCTAGTATAAATAGTATTTCCCTTTGTAATTGTCATTAACGAAGTCATTAGCAGATTTGTAAAAAAGATTAGAGCTGTAAATTTCTCTCTCTCAACTTTTATGTTCATCTTGATTCTTGAAGATCATATCATGTTTGTATGATTTCTGGACTTCTCGATTGGTATCAGAGCAAGCTGCAGCAGTTTGGATTAGAGGATTAAACAGATTTTGCACGATTTTCAAGATTTTTTTGAAGATTCATCGATCTGGGTCATAAAGTTCATCACTGTTCATGAGAGTTCTTCATCCAGATTGGGTTTTTGATCTTAAATCGGTCATTTTCTGAGTGTTATTTGTAAATAT
>NW_020203921.1:0-1348 GCF_001531365.2 Cynara cardunculus var. scolymus | reverse complement strand
GCTTATCTCTTGTGCGATTTAACATCCGTGTGATTTTTAGTTGTTTGATATAGGTTATCCGGACAACACTTGTGCATATATTTGAATGATTTAAACAATCCGCCTGGTAAACCGTTCATAACTTGTGCGGATAATTGTGCGATTTAAACAATCCGACTGGTAAGTCTTGAGTAACTTGAACGGATTTGTAACCGATTTACATAATCCGACTAGTAAGTCGTTGAAGGTTTGTGCGATTTATTGAACGATTTAATCAATCCACTTGGTAAGACGATAAATTTGTCTACTTTAGCGATTTATATCTTTGATCATATATTCCTTGGTCATTGAACGAATATTGATTTTTGATCGATTTATTTTGTTGACTTTTCATCGATTTGTTTTTAAAAGGACTTATACGTATTTTGACTTGTTGACTTAGTTGACYATTGACTTGTTGACTTTTTACGTCCGATCTTCATTTTGGATTTTTGACTAAGTGTTGAAAACCTCCAATTTGAGATTTTTAAATCAAATTGATTTTTTTGGTGCTTTATCCGTATTTGATTTTGCATAATMCGTGTGATTTGTGAATACTTTGTTAAAATCTGGTTAAGTCTTTTGAGCGATTTAAATTTGCTCGTTGTCCGGACTTCTAATCCGGATAACTTGTTGAATATTCTATCTTTTTAACCGGACTTCCAATCTGGATAAACTTGACCGGATTACTAATCCGGAGTGTGTGTGCATAATTTGTACCAAGTGTTGAATGAGTGTAAAATTTTGTTTACATATTATCAKATATATTTTTGTAAACTGATTCTTTAATTCAAACTTTGAACTGCAGTTGATCCTAATTCATACAATTTGATAAGATGAGTTCACGAGAAGCAATGGCTATTGGTACTGATACCAAGCCACCTGTTCTGTTTCGTGGTGACTATAATCAGTGGAGAGACAGATTCCTGAATCTTATTGAGAGAATGAAAGAAGGAGATCTAATCATGAAATCTTTAATGGAAGGTCCTGCTGAATTCTTCATAGAAGTTGAAGCTGATGTAGTAGCAGGCTTACCTGCACAGAAAGTTCCTAAACTAAAGGAACATTATTCACCTGTAGAAAAGGAGAGAGCTCATGMTGATGTGTTGTGCAAATCTTATATGATGCAAGCACTGACTAATGATATCTACACCAGTATTGACAGTCATAAATCATCAGGTCACAACATGTGGATTCAAATCGAAAAGATAATGATGGGTTCGAAAGTGGGAACTCAACTGAAAATCACTAATTGTATTTCAGCATACGAAGAATTCAAGGCTAAAGAAGGTGAAAGTCTTGATGATGTTTACCACAGGCTTGCCAGACT
>NW_020203920.1:9292-15015 GCF_001531365.2 Cynara cardunculus var. scolymus | reverse complement strand
CATATGATGTTGGCTTGATTCTTTGCCAACCAATCCATACCAATAACAACATCGAATCCATGTATATCCATTGGAATGAGATCAATAAGAAATTCATAGTCATCTAAAAGCAATGTACATTCTCTAAATACCTTATTAGCAACTAATGGTACTCCGCTCGCAGTGTCAATAGTGAAAGGTTTTTCAAGCATAGTAGGCACGGATTCAATATAGTGAACATAATCATTTGACACAAAAGAATTTGTTGCACCAGAATCAAATAAAAGACGAGCAGGACAAAAATTAATAAGAAATATACCCATAACAACGTCGGGATCGTTCATGGCTTCCTTCGCGGTAATTTGAAATGCCCTGGCCTGAGGTTTCAGAACCTCCTTCTTTTTGGTCGAAGCCCCCGTTGTATGTATCGGTCGTTGTCTTGGTTGTTCTACCGACCCCTTACTTTCCTCCAGTCTATTCTGTGTACATTCTCGCATACGATGACCTAACACACCACAATTATAACATGCATTTTCTCTTTGAGAGCACTGAGTTCGTATGTGCCCAGCTTCACCATAACAGAAGCATCGTACATAAGTTTGATCACCACTACATCGTCCCTAGTGATTCTTGCCACATCGGTTGCAGTTTCGTGGCGTATTTTACTGCATTGTATAAGCCTGTGAGGTAGTATGTGGTGTATTATGCGATTGAGCTCGTCTCGACTTGAAGAATCGAGATGATTTAGATATCGGGGTCGAGAAGGTTCACTTAACTCTCGATCGTTTCTCCGGTACATCAGAACCATCAGGGAGACTCAGGTCATGCTCCCGTTTCCTTGCATACTCAACTGCTTTGGTTAATGATGGTACGTCGCGATTGGTGACGAAATCACGAATATTCCGTCGAAGACCGTTGACGAAATGATTAATCTTGTCCTTTTCACTTGGTACGAACCATTGGGCAAACTGAAGCTTCCGAATGAACTATGTTTCATATTCAATCACCAACATGAATCCGTGTTTGAGCTCTAGGAATTCCTTCTCAAGGTTTTATTTCAGATCATCCGGACAATATTGTTCGAAGAACAACACTTGAAACTCTTCCCATGTCGTTCTATCCCGAGTATTAGGATCCATTGATCGATATGTGGCGTTCCACCAAGTGAGTGCACGATCGGTAAATGTCACTGTATCAGAACGTACTTTATCCTCCTCCTGCACGTAAACAATCTTGAATACCTTTTCAGTGTTTTTGGCCCATTGTATTATAAGTACTGGGTCCGTCTGTCTTGAGAACTCTATAGCCCCACTGCTTCTAAATGTTTTAAATGAAGGCCGGTCCGAATTTGGTTTGGGTACGTCTTCATTAACCGGCTTCGGTCCTTGGACAACTGGATTTTGAGCATTATCTGGATTTTGCACTTCAGATAACTTTCTTTCAAACTCTATTATTTGTTCTCGTAGAACAGCCCGTGTTTGATCATTCATTATTTTCAATAACTTCTCAGTATGAGGTGATAGTTGGGCTTCATCGTCATTGTCATCATTTCCTTGGACATTCCCTTCTATATTGAGGTTGTCATCTCCAATTTCTTGAGTAACCGACGCATTGCTAGATGCATCATGTTCAGACATCGCACTAAAATTATAATACATATATAGGGGTCAAATAATATTCTATCCCTTGTACCCCAACAAATCCTAGGTCTCTCCTATCGGTCTATATCCCATATAATCATAACCTAGTCACTATACAATGTCAATACCTAAGTTTGAGTCCGAATACCATTAATGATATATAGTTCACTCAAACCACAGCTCTGATACCATATCTGTAACATCTCGCTTGAGCAAACCCCAAATTACCAATTTTGTAAAATCTCCAATAAAATATAATTTATTGATTATTGGGACCAAAATTGATCCTAATTATTTTAAAAGTTTTGTCAAAGCAATCAGGGCCAATGATGGAAAATCTGAAAATGCTGCTGAAACGACTAAGTCTGCAGAAAGACAAGAGGCGATGAATTGGTCCAGAGGCAGGCGATGGACTAGAGGCTGCGGAAATGACTAAGTCTGGAAGAAGCCCAGAGGCGATGAATTGGTCCTGAGGCGATGAAGGTCCAGAGGCGATGAATTGCTCCAGAGGCGATGAAGGTCCAGAGGCGATGAAGGTCCAGAGGCCATGAAGGACCAGAGGCCATGAAGGACCAGAGGCCATGAAGGACCAGAGGCGATGAAGGACCAGAGGCCATGAAGGACCAGAGGCCCTGAAGGACCAGAGGCCATGAAGGACCAGAGGCCATGAAAATGGACCAATCCTTTGAAACACACAGATCTGGGCATAACATTAATTAACCTCAAAATATGGGATATTAATTTTCTAGAAAAACTTCGAAATATCCGTTCTATTTTAGTGATAAAACAACCCGAAACATAATTCCAAACCGGATATAACAGAGTTTTTACTTACAACCTTAATTATGTACCAAAAGAATACGAAACAAGACTATATATAAGCTACACATACTACAACTATGAGATACGGTATAAGCTACTATTCACCCAAAAGCAAGATCGAAATTGTAACATCCCACATATTCCATGTACAAATAATCCACATCATCATATACTCATAACACAAACTGTAACATCGTTTACAAAATACAGATTAACAAAAAGTTTCTAAAAATACATTTATGAGTACTAGATGTCATTCATTCTAAACTTTTCCCTTGCCTTTATCTTGCGAGGTATGATGACCTGCAAAACATGTTAGTCCAACAACTGAGCGTTAGACTAAAAAGGTCTAGTGAGTGTATAAATCTCAAACAAACAACATACTTTTCAAACAATTAGTTCAGAATCAAACTTGTTCTGACACATAAACTTATTTATGTCTCTCGCGGTTACACCGCCATTTCATCTCTCTCGCGGTTACACCACCATTACATCTCTCTCGCTGTTACATCGCCATTTCATATTACACCGCCATTTCATCTCTCTTTCTCTCTCTCTCTTGCGGTTACACCACCATACATATCTCTCGCGGTTACACCGCCATTTCATCTCTATCTCTCTCTCTCTCTCTCTCTCTCTCTCTCTCTCTCGCGGTTACACCGCCATTACATCTCTCTCGCGATTACACCGCCATTTCATCTCTCTCGCGGTTATACCGCCATTACATCTCTCTCGCGGTTACACCGCCATTACATCTCAAGAATGATTCAACATATTAGCCGGATTTGAAGTCCGGTCAGCCTTGTYCGGATATGAAATCCGGACAAATACTTAGAATATTAAGGTAAACCGATCACGCCTTGAGCGATTTATAATCCGGATGAAACTGTCCGGATATCAATCCGGTCATCACATTTCTTTGAGCGGTTTAGTTTTAATCCGCACACCTCTTGAGCGATTTTTGGTTAATCCGGTCACCTCTTGACCGATTTAGGGTTGAGTCCGAACAACACTTGAGCGGTTTATAATCCGGAAGAAATTGTCCGGATATTAATCCGGTCATCACTTAGACGATTTAAGGAAAAATCCGCACAATATGAAATATAAATCATAATAACCAGTTCCTCTACGGAATTGTATGCAAACAATTTATACTCAAAGCTTTAATACACTAACCTTATTTTGATGATCGGATAAAGCCCGCAATTGTCCTTCAACCCTTTTCTCTTCAATATGCAGAAAATTCTCCAAAAACAAAAATTTCCTTTCTTTTTACATACACTTGCTATAAATAGCAAGTGTATAGCCGCCTCTCAAAGGTCGTCTAACTATGCTACATCATCCACACCCACACACTTCTACATAAATACAAATATTATATATGTATATATATATATATGTATATATATATATATATATTCCAAAAATCTTAGTTCAAAACTCGAAACCCGAATATTACAATATTCCCTCCTTGAAAGAATTCCGTCTCGGAATTCCATTTAAGCCAAAAAAGTAGGGATATTTCATTTGCATTTCAGACTCCGATTCCCATGTGGCATCTGGTCCTTTGTGATAACGCCACTGAACTTTTACTAACCCAACTTCTTTGTTTCGTAGTTTCTTCACCTTGTAGTTAGTAATCTGTTCAGGGGTTTCTTCATAGCATAACTTTTCATCTACTTTAATTTCAGGTAATGGTACTGCCACATCTGGACTTATTAAACACTTCCTCAAATTCGACACATGAAACGTGTCATGGATTCCACTTAATTCCAAAGGAAGTTCTAATTTGTAAGCCACTTCCCCAACCCTTCCAATAATAGTGAATGGTCCAATATATCTTGGACTTAATTTTCCTCTTTTTCCAAAACGTACCATTCCTTTCCAAGGTGATACCTTTAACATCACTCTATCACCTTCTTGAAATTCAATCGGCTTGCGACATTTATCTGCATAACTTCTTTGTCTATCTTGTGCCATTTTCATCCGTTCCCGTATTACTCCAATTTTATCTACAGTTTGCTGAACTAACTCATGCCCAGCTAACTGTTTTTCACCTATTTCATTCCAACACAAAGGAGTTCTACATTTTCGTCCATATAGAACCTCAAAAGGTGCTGCCTGAATACTTGAATGGTAGCTATTCTTGTACGCAAATTCCACCAAAGCCAAATGACTATCCCATGATCATCCAAAATCAATGACACATGATCTAAGCATATCTTCTAAAGTTTGGATAGTTCATTCACTCTGTCCATCAGTCTGAGGGTGATAAGTTGTACTTAGCTTAATTTGTGAACCCATTTCTCTTTGAAAGCTCTTCCAAAACATAGAAGTGAAACAACTATCTCTATCAGAAACAATTGATAGAGGAACACCATGTCGTGTTACTACCTCATCAATGTATAATTTTGGTAATCTCTCCATCGAATATGACTCTTTCATCTGTAAGAAGTATGCAGATTTAGATAATAGATCTACTATCACCCATATAGCATCATATCCTTTCGATGTTCTCGGTAATTTGGTTATGAAATCCATAGTGATRTGATCCCACTTCCAAACCGGAATTTCTAGAGATTGCAACTTACCATAAGGACGCTGGTGTTCAATCTTTACCTGAAGACATGTCAGGCATTGCTCAACATGTTTAGCAATATCTTTCTTCATACCTGGCCACCAATAGTGTTGCTTCAAATCCCGATACATTTTATTTGTACCTGGATGTATTGCAAAACGTGACTTATGAGCCTCACCCAAAATACGTTTTCTGAGATCACTATAGCATGGTACCCAAATTCTGTTATGGAATTTTCAAAATTCTTTGTCATCTTTCACCAAATCAGATATTAATTCACCCAATATTTCCTGTTTGATCTTATCCTCCTTCATTGCCTCATGTTGAAATTCTCGTAATTCTTCTTGTATATTGGGTAATAACTCAACTCGTAAAGCTATAGCTTTGATAGTTCCACTTTTCTCTTGTCGACTTAATGCATCAGCTACTACATTTGCTTTTCCTGGATGATATAGAATTTCACAATCATAATCACTTACCAATTCCAACCATCTTCTCTGGCGCATATTAAGATCCTTCTGATGGAACAAATGTTGCAAGCTCTTATGATCTGTGAAGATTTAACATTTCGTTCCGTATAAATAGTGCCTTCATATCTTTAAAGCGAATACTACCGCCGCCATTTCCATATCATGAGTAGGATACTGCCTTTCATGCTCTTTTAACTGTCTGGAAGCATAAGCTATTACCTTTCCACGTTGCAT
>NW_020203920.1:6254-7465 GCF_001531365.2 Cynara cardunculus var. scolymus | reverse complement strand
TGTATCTCGTTTGAGATCAAGTGCTTTATACTGGTGGGAAGTTCTGTCAAGTTCAGATCCGAATATTCTGAAAACTATGTTGTGGGAAGAATTTGTGGTTAAGTTTAAAATGCAGTATTGTACTGAAGCTGCAGTAAGAAACTTGGAAGATGATTTTCTTCGTCTTGAACAAGGAAACATGTAGTCCGCCAGTATACAGAAGTTTTCATGGAACAATCTAGGTTTGCTGAAGCCTATATTATATCTGAAAATAGTAAAGTGCGAAAGTATATCTGGGGGTTGGAATCGAATCTTCGGAAGTATGTGATATCCAGGAATCCAACAACATTTCAGGCGGAAGTTGATGCTGCTGAAATACTGGAACAAGATATTAACCGACAGCCACAAGAAAGGGTTGGAGATAAAAGAAAAGGGGAAACTACAGTAACTAATTTCCGCAGACCGAGGTTTATGGAAAATTTGAATCGACCAATTTCAAGGATTGTGGATAAAGCGTGTGTTCGATGTCAAAAAAATACATCAGGGAAATTGCAATACAGAATCTCGAGTATGTTTTAAATGTCAGGAACCAGGACATATAGCTCGAGATTGTCGGATAACACGAGGTGTTTAACTTGTAATTCATCTCAACATGTGAATGCTGATTGTCCGCAAGCTAAAGGTCGAGGGTTTGGTTTTGTTGGAAACCGGGGATCTGGATATTCTACGGGCCGAGCATCTGGTTATATGCCAACAGGTCGTGAACAAATAGATAATCGTGTTAATACAAGTGGTAGAGGAGAAATAAGACGTGGGGAGTCTGCAAGAGGAAGTGTCACACCCCACTAAAGCGGAAACACGGGATGCTAACAGACAAGCGAGTCATAGCAACAGTTTATAAATAACACTATTTCGAGTCGTTTCAAAAACAAAACGGTTCATCGATATAACAGGAATTTGAAATAACATAGCGTTCGCAAAACACTTCAAAATCTCGACTTAATCGATCTTGGCCCAAGTATGCTCCCAGAACCCAAACCTCTTATTTAGAACATGAAAAGCATGGAATAAAAACAAGGTCAACTACAAAGAGTTGGTGAGTTCACGGGTTTTCACATGCATAAAAACATTTCAATGCATAAACCAAGTAATAGCAAACTTATGCGAATTCTTTGCACTTAATAAATGTAAATCCCTCGCTATGTAACACTTGAGACGCTACTGAGCCTTAC
>NW_020203920.1:2970-4237 GCF_001531365.2 Cynara cardunculus var. scolymus | reverse complement strand
TGTTAGGCATCTTTTGAGATTCGATACATGGAATGTATCATGAATAGTGCTTAACTCCGGGGGCAAATCTAGCTTATATGCCACTGGTCCAATTCTTTTTGCTATTTTGAAAGGGCCAATATAACGAGGGCCCAGCTTGCCTCTCTTTCCAAAATGCATCACTCCTTTCCATGGTGAGACCTTTAAGAAAACTTTATCACCTTTCTGGAAGTCTAATGGTCTCCTCCGATTGTCAGCATGGCTTTTCTGACGATCCCTTGTAGCTTTGAGTCGATTTCTGATTACTACAATCTTATCAGTGGTCTCTTGGATAACGCCGGGTCCAGTTAACTGTTTATCGCCAATTTCTGACCAACACAATGGAGATCTGCACATGCGCCCATACAAAGCTTCATAAGGCGCACATTGGATGCTGGTATGGTAGCTGTTATTGTAGGCAAATTCCACTAATGGAAGATGTGTGTCCCAGCTTCCACCAAAATCWAYAACAYAGGCTCGTAACATGTCTTCCAGGGTTTGGATTGTTCTTTCGGTTTGTCCATCTGTCTGGGGTGATAAGAAGTGCTTAGGTACAGACGAGTACCATTCCTTGCTGAAGCTACTGCCAGAACCTTGACGTAAAACAGTTGTCTCTATCCGATAGAATGGAAGTAGGCACCCCATGCCTAACGACGATTTCATTTATATAGATCTGAGCTAACTTCTCCATCTTATAGTCTTCTCGGATTGGCAAGAAATGAGCAGATTTTTTTAATCGATCTACAATCACCCAGATAGCATCGTGCCCTTTTCCTGATCGGGGTAACTTAGTTATGAAGTCCATCGATATCTGCTCCCATTTCCATTGAGGAATTTCGGGTTGCTAGAGCAGACCTGAAGGTTTCTGGTGTTCGTCCTTGACTATTGCACAAGTTGAGCACTTACTTACATACAGTGGAATGTCTTTCTTCATTCCAGGCCACAAGTAGTATGATCTGAATTCCTTATACATTTTGTCTGCTCCCGAGTGAATCGAATATTTTGATCGATGAGCTTCGTCCAAAATGGTTGACCTAAGATTGCCAATCTTGGGTATCCAAACTCTATTTCCCAAATAACATACCCTATCAGACTCTGTCTGAAATTTGGACTCCATACCATGCAGAATTTCATTCTTCAAGTTCTCCTTTCTTAGAGCTTCTTTTTTATCATCTAGGATTTGAGCCTTCAAACTGGTATTCACCAAGATTCGCAAAGCTCGCACCCTTATTGGCTTTATACCTTCCTT
>NW_020203920.1:0-1675 GCF_001531365.2 Cynara cardunculus var. scolymus | reverse complement strand
ACTGGTGCAGCTCCAGGAACTAAGTCGATACCGAACTCGACTTGTCTCTATGGGGGCAGGCCTGGTAATTCCTTAGGGAAAACATCAGGAAATTCTCGAACTACCGGTACGTCCTCAACCTTATTCTCCTTGATCCTTCCGTCAATCACATGGGCCAAGTACGCAGTGTATTTCTTCCTCAAATACTTCTGCATCTTTATGCAGGATACCAGCTTAAACATTCGGTCTAGCTTATCTCCCTGGACCACAATTGGCTCCATTCCCTCTTGAGGAATTCGGATAAGTTTTTCTGAACAAACAATCTCAGCTTGATTTTTGGATAGCCAATCCATTCCTACAATTACATCAAAACTTCCTAGTTCGATCGGTATAAGGTCTATACTAAAACCCTTATTAGCTAAGTTCAGAGTGCAATTCAAAATTACATTTCTAGCCTTGAATTCCTGGCCATTGGCAAACTCGATTACGAAGGCTTCTCTCAATTTCTGGGGTTTTAAGTTAATTYTCTRYTTAAAGTCTAGTGACACAAAACTTCTGTCCGCCCTAGAGTCAAATAAAATAGATGCAAATTCATTATTCAGAGGAAACGTACTTGAAACCATGCTGGGATCCTCTCTGGCTTCTCTGGCTCCCAATTCAAAAGCTCTGCCTCAAGCCTGACTTCCTGAATTACCCGCACTATTCTGCCGATTATGGTTTGCATTTGCCCCTATTTTCCGTTTTGGACAATCATTCCTTATATGGTCTGGGCTTCCACACTCAAAACATAAGCGCTTCCGGCAGTCCTTTGCCGTGTGGCCCCCTAGACGACACCTCTGGCAGATGATACAATTCCCTTGGTGTGGAAATTTGCACTTATTGCATCTTTCTGCATCGCCCTGCCTTACCACCTGTGATTAGGCTCCAAAATTCCTTGTTATTCTCCTGCTTCTGTCGAGTTTCCCTCCAATTCTTCGGTCCCCATACTCCTCTATCTTCTGTTTTCCTTTGGCCAACCCTCCGGATCGCACAGCATTGTTCGTGAGTTTCGTGGCAATTTCTACCGCGTCTTGGATAGTCTTTGGATTAGCGGAGGTTATGTTTCCCCTAATTTCTGGAGACAATCCCCAAATGTACCTTTCAATTCGAACCTCCTCTAGTGTCACAAGGTGCGGCACCAGGTTTGCCAATTCGTGAAATCTCGTCATATACGCATAAATATCGTCCCCTTTCATTTCGAGGTTCCACAATTCCATTTCCAACTTTCGAAGTTCACTCCTCGGACAGTATTCGTCTTTTAGCAACTTCTTAAACACCTCCCAGGAAATTCGATTAGCCGCTTCTCGGCCTCTGGTTTGCACTAGAGTGTTCCACCAAGTGAGCGCCCTTCCTTGCAATAGGCACGCTGCGTACTCTACTTTATTCCCTTTGGTGCATAACGGATTCCACGCTCTCTAGCCACGATAGTAATTCTACCGCTCCTTTGGTTTCATTAAATTCCTTGGGGTTACAAGCTCTGAAAGTCTTATAAGTACATTCTCGCGGAGGTCTACACTCAGAGTTTGAAGTCGGGTTGGCATTCAGTCCAGCAGCCACTTGACTGACTATATTGGGTAGTGCAGCGATAAGTTGGTCAGATACGAGTTGCGCTATATCGGGGTTCTCCCTTCTTGGCGGCATTTCTTTGGATCCTAAT
>NW_020203919.1:12498-15552 GCF_001531365.2 Cynara cardunculus var. scolymus | reverse complement strand
CCGAAAATTCTTAAAATTTTTAACTAAACTAACCTGACTAACTTCTAATCTTATAAATTATCTTCAATAACACTAATATAAACTTAATAAGAGCTAACCTGGAAGCTTAAATTTGACAGTTGTCACATCCCCCTAGCCTCACCGATGTGGGATGCTCCTGCATTGCTACCGGAGCGTTGGGTTTAAGAATCGCGGATTTGACCGGCTCGAGGGAACGATGAGGCGGAAGTCCCAACAGAAGCCTTCTCCTCATTCACTGCAGAGGTGAGATATCTCATCACCAACCTTCCTGTTCCTCCATCTACATCCGCCACCACCTCCGTGCCACCACAAGTCTCCTCATCAACCACAGAGTTCGCAATAGAGCCAACCTGCGGACTCTGTCCAAGGCACTCGTCTCATCTTTCAATGAGATTAGTACCAAATCCGTTCATCGCGCCATCCATCCGACCAGGGTTCTCTCCCAGAACCTGGTCGATGAACAAAGGCGCACCACTTCTCTCCTTCAAATGATGGAGGAGAGCCGAAGACAAGCAGCCCTGAAGGCGTATATTGCGTCCTTCAGGATGGACAAAAAGAAGAAAAGGAGCAGAGCCTCATGCTCCAGCAGTCATCAACACAAGAGGCCACGACATGAAGACCAAGACCCTGATGAACAAGGTCTTGGACCTCATGAGGGGGAGACAGAGGCCGCGGTTGCACAACAAATGGAATCCGATGCGCCATCACCACCACCATCACAAACTCAACCACCACCCTCAACCGAAGGAACCAAAGCAAGGGAACCAGAGGCTCTGCCCTCTAAAGATGTACAAAATATACATGTTCCCTTCACTACAACCCCAGAACCCATCGTGTTGAATTCCTCAATCGATGAAGAGCTAACCACCCCACCAACAGAAATAAACCAACCTTTTACTTCATCACCCACACCAAACCTACCCTTAACCACTTCACCAACCCCTCGTACCATAGAACCCTTCACCTTATCCATACAACCAGAACCAACAATAATCCAACCTTCATCACCCCCAACAACCACAAACCCAAACAGAACCCGATGAACCAGAAACCACCCAAGCCGAACCCAATGAACCACAACCAACCCAAGCTGAATCAACCCAACAAGAAACCATACCTTCACCAACCCATACACAACCCTGAACCCAACCACCCGTGGTGCAAGCGGATACTCCCTCTTCGTCGAGGCATCCTCTGCAGAGCTTGGTTGATGAGTTATACAGAACATGGAGTCGTTGTGGAGACGTCCAGAGTTGCCACCCAGGGAACCCATTATGATGGAAAACATCCATCAATACTTGTACCAAGACCACGATGAAAGTTTGACCATCAATCCTCCGATTTTATCGCCCGAGTCCATGGACCTCTTACACCATAGGTTCATTAGACAGACCCCACAAGCACCACAGGATGTCTTCTCGAACGATGGGATAAGGAGGGTCATGGATCGAAAAGTGAGGACTTTCGCCAATAGAGCCATTCGATACATCGAGTTCATAATGGAAATAGTACATGGGCAAATTAGCATGTTCAACGAAAATGACCATATCAACCTCAATCCCTATGACTTGATTGAACTAAATGCATACACGGCTCAAAAGGCAGGACCACGGCATCAGGTTTGGAATGGTGAACAGAGCGGTTGTAAAAACAATGGAGACCCTGGAAAACCATCGAGCAAAGAGTGATTTCGAAATTGCTCTTCACTTAGGCATCGAAAGATTTTCCTGCGCTCCACCAAACGAAGACTTCCAGGGCCTGCAGGAGAAAAGATATGCCTCAGTCTTAACTCAACCCGAACTTGGACTTGTCTACAAGAATGAGTTCGGGGCAAAGAAATTCTTCAGACTAACTGAGGCATTCAAGTATTCATCGGATACACTTGAATGGTTTCAGAAAGTCATCAGAAAAAGACTGGGTAGAAATCACGTGCCAAGAGAAGAAGGGAGTCAACTCATCCATGAGATATCAACAGTCATCGGCTATCGAAGACTGCTTCTGCGCTTCAGAGATATATTTCAAGGTAGATCATGATGAGTTGTAAACTTGTGCCTTAAAATGATGTCTTTTGATTTCGGTATTGTAAGAATTTCATCATCCAATGAAAATTTGGAATTTGATGTTTTTCTATTAGATTAGTCTTTGTTCTTCACAATTGTTTCTAGATTAGTCTATGTTTGTTCTTTCATTACTTAGGGGGAGATTGTTAAGTCCCATAATTCATAAAGTGAAAAAGTAATTGAAAACAATAAGTGATGAAGAACCAGAAGACCAATGAAGACATCAAGGCAGAATTGGCCAAGTCTGGAGAACAACCAGAGGGCCGATGGACGACCAAGGATGCGATGAAAAGAGCATCTTCATCACCCCTCTGATCAACAACACTTAAGAGAATTATTCAGCAATTCATCCATAGCCATACGATGAAGATTTAAAGATAAGGATGATTCATCATACCATGGAAGATAGCTGGAGATGACAAGTCGACAACTACACTTCAAGTTTATCTTAATATTAAAGCTTATCAAAAGTTTAGATAAACATTATCTGTTAATAGAGGATTAGCTAAAAAGTCTCGTTAGATAGTTATCTTCTAACTAGCTTTCTAGTATAAATAGGTGATTAGGCCTATTGTACTAAATGTCTCTTTTTACGTTTTTCTTATCAATAAAGCGAAACCTTTGACGCTCAAGACTGTTCTTTATTGTTTATAATTCATTCTTGAGTGTTCATCACTTTCTCCATTAAAACACTATAATTTGGTTATTCTTAACTAGATTATTAGTGTTATTGAGAGATCTGGGATCAACAGAGCTTGTTATGAATGATTAATGCCGTAAACATTTTGAACGGATAAGTATGAATACGACCATGTGGTGACCGGATTGTTTTTAATCGGATAAGTCTTAAGCGACGTATTGTCCGGACTTGTTATCCGAACAAGGATGTTAAAATTTATTCTAAGTGTTAAATGGACAAGCCTTGGGCGATGAGTTGTCCGGATTTGGTAAACCGGCTAAGACTTGACCGGAG
>NW_020203919.1:10158-11878 GCF_001531365.2 Cynara cardunculus var. scolymus | reverse complement strand
TGGTATTATGTCTCTATTTGTTCATATATTTGTTATATATATGAATAGTTGTTTTCCATAAAAGTTTTTGGTGATTTTCACCCTGCAATAACATAAATAGGGATGTATCTCACTAGACTTTTCGGTCTAACCCTCATTTTGTGATTTTAAATATGTGATAACTTGATCCTGGTTATCACCTAAGGTAAATAATATGTGATTATCTGATTAAATGATTACGTGATAGCATGATAAATTATTACGTTTGATCATGCTAGGATGTGGAAATGTGCATAATATGAAATGCATATGTTATATATTTATATGTATGCATGGTATATATATATATACATAGTATACGTGATATGCATGCATGTATGTGCATGTGTGCATAAGTGTATATATGGTAGTGTGAATGCATGCATAAGAAAAGGGCTGTTAACCGCCTTTCCTATTTTGGAAATGTATAAAAGGAGGGCTTAGCCTCCATATTTTCTCTTCTTGCTTTGGTTAAAAAGTTGTGTGATTTAAAAAGAGAAGAGAGGTTGACCGGATTATTCTTGTCTGGAGATTCAAAATAATTTCAAGTGTTTGATTCCAAAAGCTTGTTAAGGTGAGTAATTTCTAAAGTCTTTTGCATAAAATTATTACTTGTTTTATATGAATCTTGTTTATTTTTGGAAAGAAATTAGTCTTTTGCTCTAAGTGTTTTATCCGGGTATTAAACCGGACAAGGTTTGTCCAGATTGCTTTAAATCGGACAAAGGTTAAACGATGTATTGACCGGACTGTTCTAAATCGGACAAAGGTTAAACGATGTATTGTCTGGATTGTTTTAAACCGATCAAATATCAATCGGGTTATGATTGGTAAGAATAGTTATCTTTTTGAACTGAGAAGTAGGAATACGACCATTTAGTGGCCGGATAGTTTTAAATCGGTCAAGTTATGAGCGGGGTATTGTCCGGACTTGTTATCCGGACAAAGACATTGATTTTTATTCTAAGTATTAATCGGTCAAGCCTTATACGGTGTGTTGTCCGCATAATTGACCGGAGTTGAAGTCCGGCTAAATCAAGTTGACCGGATTTGAAGTGATGTCTTGTGTTTTTGATAAGAAATGTTATTTTATCATAAAAAGGAAGTTTTGAAATAAATAATTTTGTATTGATAATAATTTCAATGGCTGCGGTCTATTTCAAGGAGAGGTCTACATTTGGATATAAGGGTGGCATTTGTATATGTATTGCATGATATAACTCTTTCTATTATATCCTTTAAGACTACTGTGGTCTGGAATTTTTCTTTCTTTGTGATTTAAAGATTTAGGATCAGGGTTCTTACTGGAAATCATAATCTTGATATTATTGAGGAGAAAACATCAGGTTTGGCCTAAAACTTTATATAAACCTTATTTTATTTGAGAAGGTTTAAAAGTGGCATTGTATGAAACCTCAATGGTTTAGAGGTATGAGATTTGTATAGTTGAATGCTTTGCTTGAAAAATGAAAAGAATTTGGTGTTATGTTCCTATTCGTTCATATATTTGTATATATATATATGAATAATTGTTTTTCATAAAGATTTTGGTGATCTTCACTCTGTAATGACATGAATAGGGTATCTCACTAGACCTTTCGGTCTAACCCTCGTTTTGTGATTTTAACTATGTGTTGCAGGAGGTACGGATGGTAAGGGAAAGGAGAAAGTGTAATATTTTCCTATATGCATTTCTGCATGA
>NW_020203919.1:7623-9993 GCF_001531365.2 Cynara cardunculus var. scolymus | reverse complement strand
GTATTTAACAAGCATGATACCTAGACTTAAACTGTTTTATTGCATGTTAAGGGTCCCGGACGTAGTTAGCACCATTGAAAATAAATATGATGGATTGTAAGAACAGTGTGTAAGGTAAATTTTAATTACATCTGGCCAGTGTAATTATAAATTTACAGGTACACATCTGAACTTGAATATTTCATTATATTTTGGGAATGTGAATACGTGATTATTAACATTAAATTTTGCAGATGTCTAGCCGAACTAGAAGATCTGAAAGAGTGGCTCGTCCAGAATCTGAAGAAGAGGAAGAGTCACATGTTAATCTTCTAATCAGCATGTCTGGAAATAGAGGTCGGGGAAGACCAAGGGGACGAGGGAGGAAGAAGTTAGTCTCAGGGAAGGGGTCGGACCGAAATACATTCTGAACAAGAAGAATCTCACAGAATATATAACTAGAGATATGTTGGCAGAGGAAATGGGGAAATTGCGGGAAACTCTGACATCTATTATGGGAATACCGGCTAGGGTGGAAACGGAAAGAGTAGAAGTTTATCCCTCTGCTCCAATCACTCACAACAAAGAAGGAGATATTAAGATGTTTTTAGCATGCAAACCGCCAACCTTTTCTGGAGAGAGAGATCCAGTGAAAGCAATGTGCTGGATCAAGGAGATGGAATCTGTGTTCAACACCATTCGGTGCCTAGAAACAGATAAAGTTCGATTTGTTGTTTCTGTATTAAAGTCAAATGCTTTATTTTGGTGGGAAGTTGAATCGTCTACCAGAACGGATGTTTTATAGACTCTGTCTTGGGTAGAATTCGTGGATCGATTCAAGAACCAATTTTGTCCTAAAACAGCAGTGAGACAAATGGAGGAAGATGTCCTAAAATTAGAACAAGGAAATGAAACAGTTCGGGAGTATATTGAAAGATTCGTTGGATACTCTCGCTTTGTTGAACATTATGTTTCGACTGAATCCAGGAAGATAGAGAGGTATATTTGGGGTTTGAAACCCTCAATTAGAGAGTTTGTTATTGCTATGAACCCCAATACCTTTCCATTAACAGTAGATGCAGCTGAGGTGACCGAACGAAATAAGAATAGACAATCAGAAGGAAAGGTTGTTGAGAAAAGAAAATGGGAGAGGCCTTCATCTTTTCGAGGGCCGAAAACTGTAAGATATGATAATTGATCGGAATAAAAGATCAGTGAGAAAGTCTGCTCACAGTGCCGACAGGTTCATCAGGGTGAATGCAAGATGGACCCAAGGAAATGTTATAAGTGCGGCGAAGCAGGCCATCTGTCTAGAAACTGCCCAGCTAACAGAAGATGTTTTAATTGCAATTCTCCGGATCATATTCGACCAAATTGTCCATTATTAAGAACTCCACAGTTGACAATGGGGAGTAACGCGTCAGGTACWCGGGGAAGGCCTACTGTAAACAAAGGAGGGCAAGGAGGGGCGCGGGGAAGATCCTTCCAGATGACTAAGAACGAGGCAGAAGCATCACCGGATGTAGTAACAGGTACATTTCTTCTGAATTCAATACGTGCTAAGGTGTTATTTGACTCTGGTGCAAACTTTTTATTTGTATCACCATTGTTTGCTCAAACTGCATGTTTGAATTCTGTGCTACTTTGTTGATCCTAGATCTCTCAATAACACTAATAATCTAGTTATGAATAACCAAATTATAGTGATTTAATGAAGAAAGTTATGAAGTCTCAAGAATAAAATATGAAAATTTAAGAACAACTTTGAGCTTCAAACGTTTTACTTTATAGATTCATAAACGTAAAACAATAAGTAAAAGCCTTACTTTTACAATAGACCTAATCATCTATTTAAACTAATCGACTATTAAAAAGATGACTATCTAATGCTACTTTCTAGCAAGTCATCTATCTAACAGATAGGGTTTATCTTTCACATGGATAAACATTAAGAATAGGATAAACTTGAATTCCAGCTGTTGATTTGTCATCTCCAGCTGTCATTCATGATATGATGATTTCATCTTTATCTTGAAATCTTCACTGCGTACTTGGATGTAGTGCTAGAAAATCTTCTAAGTGTTGTTTGTCCAGAGGTTCGATGAGAATGCTTCTTTCCATCGCCTCCTTAAACCTCTCTATTGATTCTCTGGTTGAACTTGTCCATCGGTCCAATGGTTGAACTTGTCCATCGGTCCAATGGTTGAACTATCCATCGATCCAATGGTTGAATTCCAGACTTAGTCGATTCTACCTTGATGTCTTCATCGGTTTTCTGGTTCTTCATCACTTGTTGTTTTTCATTACTTTTTACATCATGAGTTATGGGGTTTAACAATCTCCCCTTAAGTAATGAAATAACAAACATAGTCTAATCTAGACACATATGTG
>NW_020203919.1:3612-5148 GCF_001531365.2 Cynara cardunculus var. scolymus | reverse complement strand
TTGGGTATCTATTTGGTTTAGGTGGCGTTGGAGGATGGCAAGGGATTGGTGGAGGTTTGGGGTATTGGGTGAGGGTTGGTTTTCCACAATCCCTTGTACGAGGAKTTTAAGGTCATCCAAGGATCGCGTCACTGTATCAACATAGGCTTGGAACTCAACCTTTGTGACCAGATCAGCTAAAAAGGTAACCCCTGCAGCAACATATGCTACAGGTTGGGCCTCTGTTCCTGAGGCGCCCTCTTGGCCTTGTGCGAAGGTAGGACTCGAAGGACTTCCATCATGTCCTTGATAGCCTTCGAGAGAAGAACTATCTCGTGATGTTGGAACATCCACTTCTTCTTCCTCAGCTTCAGAGGCTTAGTAAGTGAAGCGGATGTGTGTCCCTTTTGGTAGATGAAATACCGAAGGGAGTGGTGCATGAATTGAAGATTGCTCTGAACGATCTATGGTCAAAAACAACGAATGCTTCTGTGTGTGTGAGGGGTTGTGACGAGCCCTGAGGCGAAGGGGCTCTTGTCTCTTCATCACCTCTCTGTTGAGAGAGAGGTGATGGTATATGAGGTTCCTCAGCTTGTTCTTCTCCAGAGGCCCGAAGAATGGCCTCTGGATGACTGGCTGGGGTTTGGGTGGGACTGGATCGTCCTGTTTCAATACTCCTTTGGCTTTGATTGTCAGGGGTAGTAGATGTGGTTGCCCTTTGGGTAGGAGGGTGGGGAATATTTTGGTGAAGGCCGGGGGAAGCATGAGCATCATCATCATCATCATCATCTTCACCATCATCATCTTCAT
The DNA here is from genome assembly GCF_001531365.2 of Cynara cardunculus var. scolymus. Classification (NCBI taxonomy): domain Eukaryota; kingdom Viridiplantae; phylum Streptophyta; class Magnoliopsida; order Asterales; family Asteraceae; genus Cynara; species Cynara cardunculus. The sequence continues at coordinate 4,359 of NW_020203919.1, read as the reverse complement.
CATCCGATGAGGACGATGCTTGTGCTCCCTCGCTTGGAGGGGGGACGGCTCTAAGTGCTCTGGGGTAGCTGCCATCAGTTCTTGGGACAACATGGAGCGTTCATAGGTTTGGCGTATCTCACTTGACGATGGTATGACAGTGAGCATAGCCCGGGATAGCGGCCGGTTGATGGTGTAGCCTTCCTTCAAAAGTGTAGAGCGATGTCCTTGCATCTTGTAGTTTGGGGTGAAAGGGTCCACAGCAGGTAGTCCGTGTTGCACGATCGCGTCCCCAATGAAAAGAGCAAGGAAGCAGGGAAAGAGAACAGCAGATAGTGGCTTTCCTGCGGCTTCAAGTTTGCATTTTTGATCACGGCCGCATGAATCTTGTTGTAGATGTGGAAGGCATAGTCGATATTGAGGTTGAAGAAAAGCCCATACATAATTGTCATTATGTTGAGATTTCCTTGGTCGAGGGAACCGAGCTTGCAGGTGAGGGATCGGTTGAGGATGGAAAAGAATAAATTCCACATTGGCGGGAGGAATTGTCTTTTGAAGTCTAATACATTTCGCAGTTCCCGATTGTACCCTAGCATTTTTATGAACCTGAGGATGTCATCAGAGGAAGGTGGTTCGTCATATTGCTCGATCCCTAGTTCCTTTCTTGTGGGAATACACAGAACCATAGAAACTTTTTCTTGCGATATTTTTACCGAGCAAACCATGTCATTTGGGGCGTCTATGTCCCCCATTATTCCATGACTGGGA
>NW_020203919.1:1413-2848 GCF_001531365.2 Cynara cardunculus var. scolymus | reverse complement strand
ATTTTGTATAACCTTTAAAAATGGTTTTCAATTAATATGAGTTTGAGTGTAAAATGTATTTTCATGGAACCAGAGGAGCTCTGGTTATGCATGACATAGTGGGTGTGGGACCAGAGGAGCTCTGGTTGTAATGTCGATGAAGACAAGTAGTGATTTTGGATTTGCATGATGTAGAGGCTTTGGTTAACAAGCCAGAGGCTCTGGTGAAGTGTGGCAATCCATTTTATAAAACCAGAGGAGGTTTGGTATTATATTTATATATAGCATTTTATGTGACCAGAGGCTCTAGATAGTAGAACCAGAGGCTCTGGATGGAAAATGCAAGTTTACAAAAGTAAACTTTTGCTCCCCCTCAAATGATGCATATTGATTAAAATCAAAGATTCCCCTTTACTTAGATAAAATTTAAGAAGTTTATGAGACAGAGGCTCTGATTTATACAACCAGAGGCTCTGGTTGAGAGAAGCATATTCCAAGTAAAGATTGCAAAGAGAACAAAGCCAGAGGCTCTGGTCTTTAGAACCAGAGGCTCTGGTTGAGAGGCATRGCTTGTGGGTGTTTGAAAAACTCAAGAACATTAAATCCAGAGGCTCTGGTCTATAGAACTACAGGCTCTGGTTGAGAAGGCAATGAGTGATACGAACAAGGAAAATGAATCGTCTTTGAGACCAGAGGGGCTCTGGTGACAAAGACTTTGAATCCAGAGGCTCTGGTTGGAAAAACTATGAAAAGGGAGTATGAAGGGAAATGGTTAAGACTTGCTTTCAAAGAATCTAAAGCCAGAGGCTCTGGTCTTTAGAACCAGAGGCTCTGGTTGTAAGAAAAGAATATTTAGCAAGTAAAGGTGGAAACCAGAGGCTCTGGTCTTTGGAACCAGAGGCTCTGGTTGGAAAAAAAATATTGCAAGTAGTGGGGGAAAACCAGAGGCTCTGGTCTTTGGAACTAGAGGCTCTGGGAGGTTAAGGAGAAAAAAATAATGAGAGAGAATGCAAGAATCTAAGGATTGAGACATTGATATCTCAAAATATTGGAGACCAGAGGCGCTGGTCTATATAACCAGAGGCTCTGGGTGAGAGAAAAATACGTGGTTAAAAGGACCAAGTATTTGCTTTGAACTAGAGGGGCTCTGGTTGCAAAGATGAAATTTTGCCAATTAATCGAAGTCATTCTAAATGGCCAGAGGCTCCGGTCTTTATGGCCAGAGGCTCTAGTTTAGGATACTTAGAAAATGTGTGGCTAAGTTATTGTATCACGTATGGGCATAACCATGAGATATTGAAGATCGCTGGTTGAAAGATAATTATTGCCTCTAAGTGGTGAGATTCAGCATACCCATCTTGCTGACTAAGAATAAAAAATCGTTTTTCATCAAGAGCTTTTGTAAAAATGTCAGCAAGTTGAATCTCAGTTGGAACAAAGTACATTTCTATGTTAC
>NW_020203919.1:0-1013 GCF_001531365.2 Cynara cardunculus var. scolymus | reverse complement strand
ACATGTGGCAAACATAATATCAGGTCTATTAGCAGTTAGGTACAGGAGTGATCCAATCATGCCTCTATAGGTTGTGACATCTACAGATTTGCCTGATGGATCAACAAATAACTTAACTCCTGTAGCCATGGGAGTTCTCATTGATGATGAATTAGAGAGAGAGTATTTTTTTCAAAATATCAGTCACATATTTGGACTGATTGATAAGAATTCTGTCTGAAACTTGTTTTATTTGAAGACCAAGGAAGAAACTAAGTTCTCCCATCATACTCATCTCAAATTTGCTTTTCATCAACTTTGAGAATTTTTCGCAATGTTTTGCATTTGTAGAACCAAATATAATATCGCCCACATATATTTGAACGAGTAAAATATTACCTTTATGCTTCTTGAGAAAGAGAGTTGTATCGATTGTACCTTTTCTGAAGCCATTTTCGATGAGAAAGGTATATAGAGTTTCATACCAGGCCCTRKGTGCTTGCTTGAGTCCATAAAGAGCTTTATCCAGAAAATAGACATAGTCCGGATGCTTTGGATCTTCGAACCCAGGTGGATGCTGCACGTACACTTCTTCTTGTAGTTTACCATTGAGGAAGGCAGACTTATCATCCATTTGATAGACTTTAAAACCTCTATGTGCTGCATAGGCTAGAAACATTCTGATGGCTTCAAGTCTTGCAACGGGAGCGAATGTCTCATCGTAATCAATGCCTTCTTCCTGGCGATAGCCTTYTGCAACAAGCCTRGCTTTGTTCCTTATTACAATGCCATCTTCGTCCTTCTTATTTCTGAAGACCCATTTGATTCCTATTGTCGTTTTTCCTTTGGGAAGAGGCATAAAAGACCATACTTTGTTTCGTTCAAACTGAAGTAATTCTTCTTGCATTGCGTTTATCCAGTTTGGATCTTGTAGGGCTTCAAAAATCTTCTTCGGTTCAATCATGTTCAAGAAGTTTGCGTATAGGCATTCATTTGCAGTAGCGGATCTCGTCTTGACACCAGAGGTTGGATCA
>NW_020203918.1:7069-15216 GCF_001531365.2 Cynara cardunculus var. scolymus | reverse complement strand
CGGTTACTCGGGTTACAACCAAATTCACATAGCACCCGAAGATCAAGAGAAAACAACTTTCACTTGTCCTTTCGGAACGTTTGCTTTTAGGCGTATGCCATTTGGTCTTTGTAACRCACCGGCGACCTTTCAACGGTGCATGATGTCAATTTTTTCGGACATGATTGAGGATACGATGGAAATGTTTATGGATGATTTTTCCGTCATTGGTACATCTTTTGAAAATTGTCTTGCCAATTGAAAGAAAAGTTTGGAAAGATGTGAAACTCATGATTTAATTTTAAATTGGGAAAAATGTCATTTTATGATACAAGAAGGAATTGTTTTGGGTCACATGATTTCTAAAAATGGTTTGGAAGTTGATAAAGCAAAAATTGAGGTGATATTGCAATTGCCCGAACCATCTTCGGTCAAAGGCATTCGAAGTTTTTTRGGACATGCGGGTTTTTACCGTAGATTTATTAAGGATTTTTCCAAAATTGCAAAACCCTTATGTAATTTGTTGCATGTCGATCAAACTTTCGAATTTACCTCTGATTGTATAAAAGCTTTTGAAACTATTAAAAARGCTCTTGTCTCGGCACCTATTGTCGTTGCCCCAGATTGGACCATGCCTTTTGAGGTTATGTGTGATGCAAGTGACTGGGCCGTAGGTGCCGTTTTGGGACAAAAACGAAACAAGATTTTTCACCCCATCTACTAYGCAAGTAAAACTTTGATGGAGGCTCAGTTAAATTATACCACCAYCGAAAAAGAATTACTTGCGGTAGTATTTGCATTCGATCGCTTCCRATCCTACTTGATTGGCACCAAAGTTACCGTTCATACGGACCACTCTGCCATCAAATATCTCTTTAGAAAGACCGACGCTAAGCCAAGGCTTATCAGATGGGTTCTTCTTTTACAAGAATTCGATCTAGAGATAGTTGATCGCAAGGGATGCGACAATCAAGTAGCCGATCATTTATTAAGGATCGAAGGCAAAGTGTCAAGCGGGGGAAACCATGTGATAAAAGAAACTTTTCCCGACGAGTACATTTTGGCAATCCAAGAAAATCATCCAAATGAACTTCCATGGTATGCCGATATTGCCAACTACCTTGCTTGTGGGCTTAGGCCACACCATCTTAACGGGCAACGTTTTATGAAATTTCTTCATGACTGTAAACACTACTTATGGGACGATCCATTTCTTTATAAAATGGGAGCAGATCAAGTTTTGCGAAAATGCGTTCCAAATTTGGAAATTCCTTCTTTATTGAAAGATTGTCATGCATCGCCGTATGGTGGCCATTTCGGTGGACAACGTACGGCCGCAAAAATTTTACAAAGTGGATTTTTCTGGCCAACATTGTTTAAGGACGCATTTGATTTTGTAAAGAGATGCGATCASTGTCAAAGAATGGGAAACTTGTCCCAACGAAATGAAATGCCTTTAAATAACATTCTTGAAGTTGAACTTTTCGACGTTTGGGGCATTGATTTTATGGGACCGTCAGTATATTTTGGTAGCGGTTGATTATGTTTCAAAGTGGGTGGAAGCTAAGGCGTGCCCCAAGAACGATGCTAAGACGGTAATCGATTTTTTACATAAAAATATTTTTGTCCGTTTTGGAACGCCCCGAGCTTTGATAAGCGATGAAGGGACGCACTTTATGAATCGAATGCTAGCTACCGTTCTTACCAAATACAACATCCAACATCGAGTAGCTACAGCCTACCATCCTCAAACAAATGGTCTTGCCGAACTTTCGAACCGAGAAATTAAAAATATTTTAGAGAAAGTTGTAAGACCGGATCATAAGGATTGGTCGCTCAAGTTGGATGATGCATTATGGGCCTACCGCACCGCATTTAAAACCCCTTTGGGAATGTCACCATACCAGTTAGTTTTTGGAAAAGCATGTCACCTCCCGCTCGAATTGGAATATAAAGCTTTTTGGGCGATAAAAGAATTTAATTTGGACGCAAATTCGGCGGGAGCAAAAAGAAAACTCCAACTTAATCAGTTGGAAGAATGGAGATTTCATGCCTACGAGAATGCTAAACTCTACAAGGAAAAAACAAAATTTTGGCATGATCRWAGGATAAATCACCGAATTTTCGAAAATGGTCAAAAAGTTCTTCTTTTTAATTCTCGACTAAAGCTTTTTCCCGGAAAACTTAAGTCGAGATGGTCTGGACCATTCACCATTGTCAATGTGGGAAAATTCGGAACTGTRGATCTTTTGAATCCGCAAGATAATAGCACTTTCAAAGTTAACGGGCATCGGATAAAGCATTTCCTCCCGGAGGGAATGATCGGTCCAACCGAGTAATTTTTGAAAAGGATTTTCAACAGTCTGTAAATATTTGAATTTGAAAGCAAGAATGGAGAAAAAGAAAAAAAAATTAATAAAGGAAAAGTCTGGTGTTTTTTAGTAGACAGTGGGAAGTTTGTGCCCACTGTCTGGGTAATCCGAATTTTAAAAGAGAGGAGCCAGCAGCATTTTTTTTTGTGTGAACAAATACAAACTCTTTTCATGATAATGGGAAATTGGCTGGAAATGAAGTGTTTAAGGAAAGGACACATGATGTCATCTTGAGGTAAACATGGGAGATTGTGAAAAGAGGGTTTTTGGAATCATTGGCCAAGTACATGGTAGATGATTACCTTTGATATGTGGGTTTTCTTTGAAAAAATGTTTGGAAAAAGAAAAATCATTGGAAGAAGGTAAAAAGAAATTTTTATAAATTTTTTTAAAAAGTGATGATGTAGAACAAGATTTTATCTTAAAAATGACCAATTTTTGTAAAATTTTTGAAAATAAAATTTTCAACTGCGTATTTTCATCTTAAATCTTTTTGAAAATTTTGGGTATAATACTTGTACTTTGTACAAGTATTTGTCACCTTTAAGGAGACAACATAAGCATGAGGTCACTTAAATTGGTCATCTTTTTAAAATAAAAACAAAAATAAGCTTGTCATCATTGTCCTTTACATCACCTTTTTCTCTATTCCCTTCCCAAGATTTCTAATTTCAAATTCACAAATCCAAACCCACCTAAAATCAAAAACCCACCTTTTCTCATAATCCCCTTCGCCTTCTTTCCTTCCCCTTCCAAGAAACCGCCGGCCACACATCCACTCTCCATGGCGCGACCAAAGCAACCGGTGAGAAACCACCCTTCCCGGCGTACTCTTCGCCAGCGCAAGAATGCCGCCGCTGCTTCCGCTGCTACACCACCGCCATCCGCGCCTGTTGCAGCCTCGTCGGCCGAACCATCTTCGTCGGTGACGGGAGGATCCTCAACCGCCAGTGCAATCGTAGCAAGCACCATCGCCGCCTTCCGCGACCCACCTCCGGCGACTGTAAGTCCCCCTCTTCCTCCATTTTCATCCACACCACACTCAACCCCGACCACCACCGTACTCTCATTTGATGATGATGGTATGGCCGTCCTCACTAGGGTGGCTCTATCCGCACATTTGGGCGAATCATCCTCAACCCCTAAACCATTTTCCATCTCTTTAAGTACTGCATTTGCCCCTCCCACGATTGCACCCTCAAGACCCATTTCTACTCCCATCCACAGTGATGAGGAACCAACCCTAGCCCCTTCACCCACGGCTTCCCCAAAACACTCTCGGTTCGATTTGAATCAAATGGGGGAGGGTGAGGATGAAGGCTTAGATGATATAACATTTGATTTTGAAGGAATACCGGAGGGAGGACAAACCGAGACTTACCCATTTGAGACACCGTCAACTTTTGGTGCCGGTAAAAGGCCCGATAAAACCCCCGTCACAGTCCCTACTGTTGAAAGGAGGCAAACTCGTTCGTCGAGTCAAGCTTCGGGTGGGCCGAAAACTAGGTCTCAACAATGGCGGGAAAAGGGTAAAGCAAAGGTGACGGAGGCTCTCGATGATGATCATGAGCCTGAAGAGGATGAAACTCCAGTCCCGACACCGCGTAGGCGACGGACTGTTTCACGCGCTAAAGGTACATCTTCGTCTTTTGATGATCGGTTGGAGTTAATACGCCATAATCGATTTTTATGTGAACGTGCTTTTGACCCAAAGCTTAGTGACAAACTCATGTGCGTAAAACATCATTTACTTGCACATCATTGGGAAAACATGATAGCCATCCCATGCAAGGTRAACGAGACGTTAGTGAAAKWWTTTTTTGYGACGATCGGGACKTCCAAAAATGACACCATTGTCATTCGAGGAAYGCGCGTAAATTGGACGGCACCAAAGTTAAACTTGGTGCTTGGTCTTACCGCTCCCTTTGTTTGTTCATACCGGCAGTTTATTGATGGTGGGTTTGATGTACCGGAAGATGATATTGCACGAGTACTTCTTTTACCTGGATATGGTTGGTCGCAAGACAACCGTCGGAAGATCTTGATGTCCGGGCACTTAACGTTAGAGGCAGCCCTATGGTTTCAGTTTGTACGTCACAACATCATGCCTTCCATGCATGATCGTACATTGTCTAGGGCGAAGTGTATTTTGGTTTATTGCATCCTAAAGGAACTCCCGATCGACGTGGGCGCCCTCGCGTATTCGACCTTACTAACATCAACTGTGCGAGCTAGTTCTCGTTTGATTTTTCCAGGTTTGATCACGAAGTTGTTGACAGTCGCGAAGGTGCCTGTTTTGGAGCATGATATCATCACCTTCAACAACTCTTTGCTCGATCAAGGTACGATCAACCGCATGTACAAGCCGCACCAAGCAAATCCCGACTTAGCCGACAATGCTACGGGCCCGCAAATGTCACCAGGACCTGCTGCCACCAGTCCTAGACGGCCCACAAACCCTTCTGTTCCAGCTTCTTCACCATCCGCAACTACCCCTCCGACCAATACCGACATCCCGCCGATACCACCTACGGCTACGGGGTATGGTTCGGAGGTTTGGTTGTCACTAATAGCGAGTCAATGGGAGGAATGTAATCAGAAGATGGGAATGATGGCGGATGCGTTAGCAAAGATTGCCGACAGAATCACGCACGTGGAAGATCGAGTTGCCGGACTAACCAAGTGTTCGGAGAAGTTTTGGATGTATACCCAAGACCGGAACCGGGTCGTGAACAAATTTTTATCGCACAAGAATGTGATGCTTGCTTCGGAGATACCACGCTTTCTCGGAGGCCTTTGCCCTCCCCAAGTTCGGCTACCAAAGACCAGACGGACTACCACCTCGGATGCCACGGGTGAGGCATCCGCTACTCGGGACGATACGGGTAATAGGGATTGATCGTCTTCCTTGGTGTTTCATTATGATCTTTTTAAACTCAAAAACAATTTTTTTTTGGGTGTTTAACTTTATCCGACCGCTTCCTTTTGTGTTCATATATGGCGGTCGTTGATTGTTTAGGTCTTTTGATAATTGCTACTCTAACTTACTTTTGTTCTTTTGGGCGTTCACAATTTATTGGTATATCGTTGACTTATTCTTATTTTTCAGGTGCGATTTCCTTGATACGATTTTTAGGTTGCAAAAATTAAAATGACGTGGGCCATCTTTCTTTTTGGCCCAAACACTTTCCATTGTTACCAAAACCAAACACTTTAAACCCATTTCTACAATGCGGACATTGTTTAGTTTAAGTTTGGGGGAGGTTGTATGCCAAAGTGTTGAGAAAAAAAAAATTCGTAAAATACCAAATGTCTTCGGAAAATTGGGAGACACAAAATTAGAAAAAATAAAGCAAAATGCTTTAACCCAATGATAAAAAGTGAATATCACTTCTTGGGTTTTCTTGAAAGTATCAAAACCATTCAAAACAATTGTTGTCATTCTAAGACAAGTTTGGGGGAATTTTTTTTAGCCAAAAACACTAGCCCGATTCAAGTACCACCGATTAATTTTTGCACCTTGAAGATCAGAGAAGGGAAGTTGCACAGCATTCAAAGCCCGACGATATTTCAACGCTCATCCGTAAGTTATGATTTCTTGTTCCTCTTTGTTCATATTCCGTTTATTTTGGTTACTTGAGGACAAGTAATATCTTAAGTTTGGGGGTGTGATAACTCTTATTTTTAAGAGTTATTTCCTTTTTATTTCCTCCATTTTTACTATTTTTAAATACCCAATTTTCTTGTTTTTGTCTTTTATTCAAAAAAGTTTTAAAAAGACGTTGAAACACAAAGGAAGAGGTATTATTCCAAAAATCTGTATTTTTCTGACAGCACTGCCCACTGTGGCACCACTGTGGGAAGTCTTCCAGCCTTGCTAGAGCTTCTTGGGAAACGTGCAGCTTGAAGATTCCTCCAGACATTTTTCCTCCAGCTGTTATGAGCTGTCTTCCATTCTCTATTTTATTTTCTTTTTTTATTTTCTTTATATTTCAGTATTATTTTATGTCTTTAATTATGTCTAGCTAAATTACTTGTATGGGTGTGGGTGTGAGTCTAACTTAGAATGTTTTTATAATATTTGGGTGTTTTTATCTTTTATCACTTCGTAACTTGGTCACTTAAGACGGTACTTAAAATGTGGATAAGCTGATCACTTTGAAGTGTTAATATTAGATCTTAGACCCTGAGATGGGCGGATCCGAAATACGGCTTAAGTGATGCACATTGAACTCGAGAGGGTCTTTGAATAATTACACGGAGACGTGAATTTTGCATGCATTTAGCTAGGGGTTAAGCAATAGGTATTTCATCACAAAGAGATTTGGGTGAAATTTTCATTCCTTTTACTTTTTAGCTAGATCGGCAAGTCTCGAAGTGGTAAACGTAAAAACCTTATGGACTTTTATAAGGCCCGATTATAAAAGTTCACTTTCGAGAGATCGGAACTTTTCTAAACAACTCGTAAAAGTCTAACCATTTTATTGTTAATTTTATCTTAAGCAACACTTGCACCCATGCCCATCATTTAATATTAAAAGTTTATTTCGTTAATTAGCTAGTCGGTCCTATTTCAGTCTTTTTATAAACAAAAATCCAAAGTTTTTACAGCTCGAAACTCGTGCAAGAAGTTCATGAAAAATCTCTAAATCTCAAACGTCCTTTCTATGTGAGAACGATTTCGGTACTTTGTACCACTTTATTACTTGCAAGCGATCATAGTGTCGGCGTATACTTGCACCGACATTGTGCGGACATTCTGCCCACTAGGAATACGCGAACGATCCTAGCCTGTCAACTATCCCACGACCCTCCAAAATCAATAATACAGGATCTCAACATATCTTCTAAAGTTTGGATAGTGCGCTGAATCTGTCCATCGGTCTGAGGATGATAAGTTGTACTTAGCTTAATTTGTGAACCCGTTTCTCTCTGAAAACTCTTCCAAAACATAGAAGTGAAACGACTATCTCTATCAAAAACAATTGATAACGGAACACCATGTCGTGTCACTATTTCATCAATGTATAACTTTGCCAATCTCTCCATYGAATATGACTCTTTCATAGGTAAGAAGTGTGCAGATTTAGATAACCGATCTACTATCACCCATATAGCATCATACCCTTTCGATGTTCTCGGCAATTTGGTTATGAAMTCCATAGTAATATGATCCCACTTCCAAACCGGAATTTCTAAAGATTGTAACTTACCATAACGACACTGATGTTCAATCTTTACTTGAAGACATGTCAGGCATTGTTCAACATGTTTAGCAGTATCTTTCTTCATACCAGGCCACCAATAATGTTGCCTCAAATCCCGATACATTTTATTTGTACCTGGATGTATCGCAAAACGTGACTTATGAGCCTCATCCAAAATACGTTTTCTAAGATCACCATAATATGGTACCCAAATTCTGTTCCGGAATTTCCAAAATTCTCTGTCATCTTTCACCAAATCAGATATTAATCCACCCAATCTTTCCTGTTTGATCTTGTTCTCTTTCATTGCCTCATGTTGAAATTCTCGTAACTCTTCTTGAATACTGGGTAATAACTCAGCTCGTAGGACTGTAGCTTTGATAGTTCCACTTTTCTCTTGTCGACTTAGTGCATCAGCCACTACGTTTGCCTTTCCTGGATGATATAAAATCTCACAATCATAATCACTCACCAATTCCAACCATCTTCTCTAACGCATATTCAGTTCTTTCTGATGAAATAGATGTTGCAAGCTCTTATGATCTGTGAAGATTTGGCACTTCGTTCCATACAAATAATGTCTCCATAT
>NW_020203918.1:3676-5138 GCF_001531365.2 Cynara cardunculus var. scolymus | reverse complement strand
TGGTCGATTCACATTTTCCATAAACCTCGGTCTACGGAAATCAGTTACTGTAGTTTCCCTTTTTCTTTTCTCTCCCACCCTTTCTTGCGGTTGCTGGTTAATATCTTGTTCCAATATTTCAGCAGCATCAACTGCTGCTTGAAATGTTGTTGGATTTCTGGATATCACATACTTTCGAAGATTTGCCTCCAATCCCCATATATACTTTCTTACTTTACTGTTTTCAGATATAATATAAGCTTCAGTAAACCTAGATTGTTCCATGAAAACTTCTTTATACTGGCGGACTAACATGTTTCCTTGTTCAAGACGAAGGAAATCATCTTCCAACTTTCGAACTACAGCTTCAGGACAATACTGCATTTTAAATTTAACCATAAATTCTTCCCACAACATGGTCTTCAGAATATTCGGATCTGAACTGGACAAAACTTCCCACCAATACAAAGCACTTGATCTCAAACGAGATACAGCAAACATAACTTTGTCTTCTTCTGCACTTTTACTGATTTGTAGACTCAGCTCTATCTCCTTAAGCCAACACATAGCTTTAACAGGATAAAGCTCACCAGAAAATTTAGGAGGTTTACAAGCAAGAAACATCTTGATATCTCCTCCCTTTTGTACTGAGGACGAAGTGAGGGGTACAGATGTACCAGTTACCGGTGTACTAGCCCCGGCTTTTTCTTGATCAGAATTTCTTACCATATTTGGATTAGTTTGGTTTGTACGCTTTAACAAATTTACCAAACTTTCCTGAAACTTTCCCAGCTCTGCTGCCAACATATCTTGAGTAATATACTCGGGGTCAGAAACATTATGTCCACCCCTTACGCTTCCTCGACCACGGCCAGACATTGAGCTTTCTTGGGCCGACAATTCCTGTTCATGTCTAGTACCTCTACCTCTTCCTCGTCCTCTGCTACGACTTCATGTTTCTATTACATTTTCTGGATCCTCTCCTTGTGTAACATTTCTTCTTCCCCGACCTCTTCCATAACCAGCTGAGGCCCTTCCCGATTGATTGGGATTATATGCCATTTCTCAGTATGTAACATTTTCTGTCACATTTAAACACACATGATTATTCTCATAATCACAACATAATAACACATTTATCCTCATGTTTACTCATAACTCAGATTATATCAGTCATATATAATCTATCTCTCTCATAATAGGTTCAGCAATAACATATTCCCATATTCATAGACCCAGTGAAACCTATTATCATAACTTTCCACACCTCTAGTTTAAGTCTATGTATTTCGCAAATACCCAGATCCCTTAAACTAAGGCTCTGATACCAACTGTAACAACCCACATATTTATCCAATATTTATGTAACAACTCACATATTTCATGTATAGTGTAACAACCCTCATAATCCCATATACATAAAATTTACATCATCATATATTCATAATACTAAAAATAGTATTATTACAAAACAGGGACTAAC
>NW_020203918.1:0-3260 GCF_001531365.2 Cynara cardunculus var. scolymus | reverse complement strand
ATGATATCCGGTCACCTCTTGACCGGTTTAGGAAGACTCCGGACAAGGCATGAGCGGTTTATTTATCCGGATATTAATCTAGACAACACTTGGACGGTTTAAACAAGAACTCTCATAAAATGCAAGAAAATTCATAATAACCAGTTCCAAATGCTTATCAAACTGTATGTAAGCAATTCATATCCAAAGCTCTTAATACACTCACCTTTAGAAATCGAGAATCAAAGCCTTTGAAATCCTTTTTCTGTGCAATCTTCTTGATTCTTCAGAGAAATTTTCTAAAAGTAGTATGTGTGTATATCCTTTTCTTCACAAAATTCTATATATATATATATATATATATATATATGAAAGAAAGAAGAGAGGTGGTGGGTCAGCACAACCAGCCGACCTTCCCCCTTTTATTTTAAAATTAATAAATTTTTAATTTCCAACATAATTATTACACACATACACACATAACAACCAGAATATTAAAGTTCCTCTTTCTTCTTCTCCCCCTCATGACGATCATGGTCATCACCTCCTTGATCGTCGTGGATTTTAGTGGCCTCTGCCTTGCAAGTAGTAAGGGGAGCCTTCTTTAATCGCTTTAAAACTTTGGAGGCCGCCTTCTCCATCTTTTGAATGACCTCCTCAGCAATCACAGAGGCAGTGTGATATCCATCTCTGTGGCCCATTTCAGTTTAGAGATGCAGCGATAGATCTCATTTCTGAAGTTATCACCTTCTTTGACGAGTTTCTTCGTGCAATATCTTATAGATTCATTGCTTGCTCGGGCTTCCTTGAGGAGTTGGTCGGTGTATTTCCGCACGGTCTCTCCAAGGGCTTGAACCATTGCGTCTAGCTCTTTGCGAGTGGCTAGATGGTTAGTGTTAGCCCTGGAGGATTTAGAGTCAATGCCATAGGTGACCGCAGAGGAGAACATCCCTTTGATCTCATCCTTGAAGGCAGAATAATCCGTGTAGCCGGCGGAAATGAAGTCTGCAGCGAATTGGGCGGCAACCTCTGTTAGTTCTGTCTTGAGCTTTTGGATTGAAGAAGGGTTGAGAGACAGGGCGCTGAAAGCTTCTGTGAGGTCGTCTTTGTTAAGGACAGAGCTCTGAAGGGCTAAAACGGTCGCCTTGAGCTCAGAAATTATGGAAGTCAACTCATTCAGAGCCTCTGTAAGAGGTGCAAGAGCCTATGTCGCCGGTTGGGAGGTGAACAAGCTTTTCAACTCATCCAACCTCTGGAATACTGCTGTGGTGAAGGTTTGTAACTCCCCATTCATCACATAGGTATCCTGGGAACCTAGATCACAAACACATGGTGACCTAGTAGCCTCAGAGTGTGAGGCGCCCTCAGTGACTGGTTTGTCGATGTCAGCTCAGAGACTTCCACCGGATCCTCGAACATCTCCAATTAGAGAGCCTACCAGTGTTCTGTCGATGTCGTGCCTAGTAGGTTCAGAGCCTAACTTGGCAGAGGCATCGAGTGGAGACTTTGGGCGTTCTAGACCCGCAGTCTCTGTGAATCTCTCATATGCCTCTGAAGCATAACTTGGTTGTTCACTCAAGTGAGGAGGGGCAACGGATGCCTCTCTGGGTTGTGACGAGTCCTTGGGCGAATGAACTCTTATTGTAAAACCACCATCCTTTTGAGAGGATGTTGGAGTAGATTGTGGTTCCCGGACTGTGCATTCGACAGAGGACGAAAGAATGTCCTCTGCGAGGTTTGTTGGTTTAGGGTTCAGTGTGTGCACGCTTTTTTCAATAGGGGTTCCCTCTAGAACRGGKTCCCTMKAGAACAGGGTCCCTAGAAATGTGGGTTGCACTAGGAGGGGGGCTTGGGTGTGTGCCTTCGGCATCTTTTTCTCCCTTACCTAACTCTAATTCTTCTTCTTCGTCGTCTAGAACGACTTCTGTCCCCAAATCCACTACTTCTGTGGGCGCTTTAAACTCTTGTTGGATGTGAAAGATTACATCGTGTATCTGCTCTATTGGGGACTCTTCGTGAACAACCTTGCACAACCTTCTGCGCTTTGGAGCAGCCTCTGCGGGGCTTTCTTGGAGTACAACCTCTGTTACCTCAACCTCTGCGGGTTGGGCCTTCTTCGATTTCTTCTTCTTTGGCTTTTGCAGAGGACTGCTTGGACCCTCTTCTTCTGCGGGTCTCTTCTTCCCTTTCTTTTTTCTTAGAAGAATCAACATCCTTCTGAGGCTTCTTTGTCTTCTTTTTCTTTTGTGGAGGACTTACTACTCTCAGTCTGTCCTCACTCACCTCTCTAGCCTCTGCTGGCTCCTCCCTTCTTCCCTCAACCCTTATTTTTTGCACACTCTCTCCTAAGGGGATACCTATGCGTGGAGGGGTTTCAGGGACTGGCTCTGGTCGTCTGTATCCATGTCTGTACGTGTTCCTATCTCCGTGGCCAAGGTATTTGAGCATGGATTTTGATAGAGGTCTTGGGCTTCTGTACCCTAGCTCATGCTCTGTGGGGTGGAACTCCTTCATTGGATACAGTCGCGCATTAGGCTCTGCAGAGGGCAGCTTCTCTGCTAACATATCGCCAAAGACCAAACCAAAGAACCTCTGTAGAATTAGATTTGGATGATTGAGGTCCTCTTTGGGCTTCTTTTGTGCCTTCACCTTGGACTTCTCACCCTTCTGAGTAGCACATTTCTTTTTAATTAATCCCACCATGTCTTCGAAGATGAGCTGTGCGTAATCAAGGGGTAGGTTGAAATAGATTCCATATACAATGGAAAGCATGGCGTGTGAGGCTTGGTCATGGCTGCCAACCTTCCCTGTTAGACAGTAATTCATTATCGAAAACAGAGAGTTCCAAATTGGGGGAAGGCCTTTTCGCTTGAATTCAGTCCTTTTAACAATTTTAGTCTTGGCAAAATAGGAGTGAAATTCAAGGAATTGAATTAATTCGGCGTCTGTTGGGGTTGGGGCGAAGGTATCCAAATTGAGAGTTGCCAAGGAGGGTAGGTGCAGAGCTATTCGAAGGATAGATACATTTAGTTCCATTGGAATAAGTGATTTGACCGTCGGGTGTGAAGCATAACCTACAATGCTTAATCCAGAATTATCCAGGGTAGTTATATATGAGCTTAGCAAGAATTGAATAATATATGTTTCAGGTGTAGGTTTAGTTGCTGAGAGAGCAAAGTATAGAGGATGGTTACGAAGAATTTCAAGGAGGGGATATGTATATTCAGGGAAGCCAGATGGAGATGGAGCGAAGAAATAATTGTTGGGTTTCTTTACCAGTA
>NW_020203917.1:6299-15008 GCF_001531365.2 Cynara cardunculus var. scolymus | reverse complement strand
CAATACGGAAGCACACTGAATTACAAAGGCCTAAGCTGCTATTTATACTAGTTCCTAACGACCTTTTTGACATGACCTAGACGTGTGAAATCATCCAAGCCGTCCAAATAAAGTCGATTAAAGACCTAGTCATGTGAGAAGCACGTGCAGCTAACAACCTTTGAAAAACAGCTGAACAGGATCTTCACAGAAGACTAATCCGCAGACCCTCTGTGAGCCAGCTCAGAGGCCCTGCTGTAGAAGACTTGTAGGTTCTTATTGCCAGAGGACCATTTTCCAGAACSTCTGTGAGAGACAACAGAGGTTCTGTCATTCTTGACTTGCACGATCAAACAGCTTCTGTTGATGGTCCTCTGTTGTCTTCTGTGGAAGATACCCTTCTGTCAACACTTGCAGAAATACTTTTTCATACTTTTACATTAAGTAAATATTAGAGCTAACAATTACCTTTCCATTTTTCAAGCATTCAGCTATTCAAGTAACATACTCCAAACCTTTATAGGTTTCAATCAACCGGGTTCCATATAATGCCACTTTTAAACCTTTCCAATTAAACAAGGTTTATTTAAAGTTTCAGGCCAAACCTATTATTTCCCCCTCAATAACATTCAGACTATGATTTCCAATAAGAACCCTGATCCTAAACCTTTAAATCACAAACAAATAAAGATTCCAGACCACGGTAATATTAAAGGATATAATAGTAAGGGTTATATCACATAACACACATACAAATGCCACCCTTATATCCAAAGGTACACCTCTCCTTGATATGCCACCCTTATCCCATGGTACACCTCTCCTTGATATGACACCCTTATCCCATGTTACACCTCTCCTTGATATGCCACCCTTATTTCTTTATCAAAACGTTTTAAAACAATTTTAATTAGAACCGACCGTAGTCATGAACGTTCTAATGGAATATTATCAGTTCAAAACCATCTTTATCAAAATTTCCCATTTTATATAATAATGATTAAAATAACAATTTATATAAACATTTCACAAGACAAAGTGCAAATCCGGTCAACATAGACTTGGCCGGACTTCATCTCCGGTCAAGCCTTGGCCGATTTACCAAATCCGAATAACATTTTATAATCTGTTCGATTTAACAATACGGACAACACTTAGAGACTTTGTCCGATTTAACAATCTGGACACCCCTACTCGTATTCCTACTTCTCCGTTCAAAATACTTGATATAAACTCAATGATCATAAATCGCTCAACACTTGTCCGGTTTAAGACTAAATCGCTTAACACTTGATCGGTTTAAGTCTAATCCGGACAATACTCACCAAGCGGTTTATTTATAAATCGCTTAAGCCTTAACCGGTTAAGGGCTTAAATCTCCCAACCCTTGTCAGGTTTATGGCTAAATCGCTTAACACTTGTCCAATTTATGGCTAATCCGGACAACACTCCAGCGGATAACTTTTATATCAAAAGTAAAGTGCTACACTCAATTATACAACCATGAAGAGTTAAAAGCAGTAAGAATGACTCACCTTTTTGAAATCAACCTTCTTGTAATTCCAAATAAGGAAATCCGGTCAACACACTCTTTAAATCGCTCAATTTATTTCAAAGATGGCAAGAGAAGTAAATGGAGGTCTTACCCTCCATTTATACCCTTTCCCTAAAAGGAAAGGTCGGGTGTACTCACACATACACATAACCCATGCATCCATACTCATGCATGTGTGTATATATATATATCATGCATGCATATGCGCCCCCACATACACATAATCTTATTCATGTATTCACATTATGCACATTCTCACATACTAACATGATCAAATGTATCAATTTATCATGCTGTCACGTAATCACATATAACAAATAATCACATATTCATTACCTCAGGTGACAACCAAGATCTGGTTATCATATCAAAGAGCCAATTCCCATGTTTGACTCCAATTCCCATGTCGCTTCTGGTCCTTTGTGAAACTTCCACTGAATCTTTTACAGACTTAACTCTTTGTTTCTCAACACCCTGATCTTCCGGTCAATTACAGCTTCTGGTGTTTCCACAAAGTTCAGCTTACTATCTAATTTAATATCTAGCATCAGTATAGCTAGACTTGGATCGGCCAAACATTTTCGTAGATTCGACACATGAAAAGTGTTCTGAATCAGACTCAGTTCTTCTGGCAGCTCTGACCGATATGCTACTAGCCCAATTCGCTTACATATTCTGAATGACCCCACATACTTCGGACTGAGCTTAACCTTCTTTCCATCTGAAGACATCCTTCCATGGAAAAACTTTTAACATCACAAAATCACCTACACCAAATTCAATTGGCTTTTGACGATTATCAACATAACTTTTCTAGCGATCTTGTGTTGTTTTGATTCTTTCGCGGATCTGTTCAATCTTCTCAGAAGTTTCTTGGACAATCTCAGGACCCGTCAGCTGTCTTTCACCCACCTCGTTCCAACACAACGGCGTTCGACATTTACATCCATACAACACTTCATACGGTGCCGCTTGGATGCTGGAAAGGTAACTTTTGTTATATGCAAACTCTATCAATGGCAAGTGATCTTCCCACGATCCCCTGAAGTCAATAATACAACTTCTCAACATGTCTTCGAGATTCTGGATAGTTCTTTCACTCTGCCCATCAGTCTATGGATGATAAGCTGTACTTAGTCGGATTTCAGATCGTAAAGCTTTATGCAATCCTTCCCAGAACTTTGAAGTAAACCGAATATCTCTATCAGAAATAATAGATAATGGAACATCGTGTCTGATCACAATTTCTTTGATGTAAATATGTGCTAGCTTTTCTAGTGACTACTTCTCTCTTATTGGTAGAAAAATGCGCAGATTTAGACAAACGATCAACAATTACCAAAATCGCGTCATACTCCTTTGGAGTTCGAGGCAATTTCATGACGAAATCCATTGTAATGTGATCCCATTTCCATACAGGTATCTCTAAAGATTGAAGGCTTCCATACGGCTTCTGATGTTCAATCTTAACCTGTAAACATGTTAGACACTGTTCCACATATTTAGCTATGTCTCTTTTTAACCCGGGCCACCAATAAAAAAGTTTCAAATCTCTATACATCTTATTGGTGCTTTGATGAATAGAGTATCAAGACTTATGGCTTTCATTTAATATAATGTTCCGG
Organism: Cynara cardunculus var. scolymus; assembly: GCF_001531365.2. Classification (NCBI taxonomy): domain Eukaryota; kingdom Viridiplantae; phylum Streptophyta; class Magnoliopsida; order Asterales; family Asteraceae; genus Cynara; species Cynara cardunculus. The sequence continues at coordinate 11,849 of NW_020203917.1, read as the reverse complement.
ATGTCTCCAAAACATGGTACCCAAGTTCGCCCTTGAAAGCACATTAGTCTTTCATCATTCTGTTCCAAGGTTGAAATCATCTTACCCAACTTTTTTGTCTTAAAAAATTCTTCTTTCATAGCTTTTTGTTGACATCTCTGAATTTCCTTACGAATGTCAGGGACCAAATTCATTCTCATTGCCACAGCTTTAATTGTTCCACTCTTTTCTTTCCTGCTCAAAGCGTCAGCCACCACGTTAGCTTTTCCTAAGTGGTAGAGGATTTCACGATCATAGTCATTTACCAGTTCAATCCACCGACGCTGTCGCATATTTAACTAAACAAATGTTGTAAACTTTTATGATCAGTATAAATCTGACACTTTGTTCCCAGAAGATAATGTCTCCAAATTTTCAGAGCAAACACCACTGCAGCTAATTCCATGTCATGGGTTGGATACTACTTCTCATGATCTTTCAACTGTCTTGACGCATAAGAAATCACTTTTCCTCTTTGCATCAGAACACATCCTAACCCTAACTTTGAAGCATCGCTATAAACAACAAAGTCTTCAGATCCATCTGGTAGAGTCAATACTGGTGCACTGCAAAGATGATCCTTTGATAATTGAAAAGCTTCTTGTTGTTCTTTTTCCCATTGAAATTTAATGTTCTTCTGAGTCAATTTGGTCAATGGCACAACTATTTTAGAAAAGTTCTGAATGAACTTACGGTAATAGTCGGCCAATCCCAAAAAGCTTCGGACTTCATAAGGGGTTTTCAGAGCTTCCCATCTTGCAACAGCTTCTATTTTCACTGGATCTACTTTTACCCCTAATTTTGAGATGACAGGACCCAGGAAATGAACTTCTCTTAACCAGAACTCACATTTAGACAACTTGGCATACAACTTTTCCCATTTTAACAATTCCAATATCAGTCGAAGATGTTCTGCATGTTCCTCTTCAGTCTTAGAGTATATAAGAATTTTATCAATAAATACAATAACGAATTTATCAAGATATTCCTTACATATCCTATTCATCAAATCCATAAAGGCTGGGGCGCATTAGTTAAGCCAAACGGCATAACTAAGAATTCATGATGCCCATACCTAGTTCTAAATGTTGTTATGGCAACATCTTCTTCCCTAACTTTGAGCTGATGATACCCTGACCTTAAATCAATCTTGGAGAAATAGCTTGCTCCCACCAATTGATCGAACAAGTCATCAATCCTTGGTAAAGGATATTTGTTTTTGATTGTCAACTTATTTAGTTCACGATAGTCTATAACCCATCTTTCTTCTTGACAAATAAGACCGGAGCACCCCAAGATGAAGTGTTGGGTCTAATAAATCCTTTGTCAGTTAAATCTTACAACTGTGCAACCAATTCCTTCAATTCAGATGGAGCTAACCGGTATGGTGCCTTTGCTACTGGTGCCGCTCCTGGTACAAGATTAATTCGGAATTCAATTACTCGATCTGACGGTAATCCAGATAAGTCTTCTGGATATTCATTAACAATCAGAATTGATTCCTCTTTTCTTTTCTCTTTCTTCATATCAAGTACGTACGCCAAACATCCCTGGCACCTTTTCCGAATGCTTTTTTGAGCTTTCGTTACTGTCAAAATACTTGTATGGTGATTCTGACGGTCACCATAAATAACAACTGTTCCTTGGTCTGGCAGAGTAATTCTGATTAAAAACAATACTAGCCTAATACCTTGCCAACCAGTCCATACCCACCACTATATCAAATTCCTTCATCGGCATAGGAAATAACCGAATTGGGAGTTTACAACCCTCAATAACAATAACAAAGTTATTAAACATACTAGTAACAGTTTCCTAACTATTAGCAGTTTCAACTACTAATTCAACATCAAGTAGCACAGAATTCAGACATGTAGTTTGAGCAAACAGTGGTGATACAAACGAAAATTTTGCACAAGAGTCAAATAACACCTTAGCACGTATTGAATTCAAAAGGAAAGTACTGTTACTACATCCGGTGATGCTTCTACCTCGTTTTTAGTCATATGGAAGGATCGTCCCCGCGCCCCTCCTTGCCCTCTTTTGTTTACTGTAGGCCTTCCCCGAGTACTCGATGTGTTACTCCCCATTGTTAACTGCAGAGTCTTTAACAATGGTGTTGGATCTTAAATTCAGCTTTGATATTGATCTAATACTCTGAATGAACTCTAAGACGACTAAAGTACAGCAGAAACAATAATAAGAACAGAACAGAGTAAATAAATCAAGAACACACAGTCAAGATGAGGAAGAAGATGAACACATGAGAAATGCTTCAAAGGTTTTTCAATTCATTCAATTGAAAATATTGAGGATTACAATACTCGAAGCACACTGATTACAAAGGCCTTAGCCGCTATTTATACTAGTTCCTAACGACCTTACTGACAAGATCATGACGCGTGAAATCATCTAAGCCGTGCAAATAAAGTCGATTAAGTCCTAGTCACGTGAGAAGCACATGCAGCTAATAACCATTGAAAAACAGTTGGAACAAAATCTTCACAGAAGACCAAATCCGCAGACCCTCTGTGAGCCATCTCAGAGGCCCTGCTGTAAATGACGCGTGTGTTCTTATTGCCAGAGGACCATTTTCCAGAACCTCTGTGAGAGACATCAGAGGTTCTGTCACACTTTACTTGCTCGAATATTAGGCTTCTGTCGTTAGTCCTCTGTTATCTTCTGTGGAAGATATCCTTCTGTCAAGACTTGCATAATACTTTTTCTATACTTTTACAAGAGATGAAAAATGAAGCTAACAATCCCCCCTAAGTATGAAAAAAGTAAAATTGGACAAATGGGTGCAAGAAATGACTAATGGAAAAATTACAAGAGAAGATTAAACTCATCCTCTGAAAAAGAATTACATTAATGAACGAATTAAAAGATTGTAAAGGCATACACTATTACAAGAGTTTAATCCACAGCAGAGTCTGGATAATCGTCTACAGCAAATTGCAGATCAGACTTGATGGTTTTGTAGATTTTGAATATCCATTCTCTGAAAGAGACTTGAACCTTGATCGTTTCCAGAAGGTTGGTCACTTCATCCGCCCTTATATGCCCTCTCTGTACCTCTGTCACCACTAAGTTGAACACCCACTCGAGAGACTCTGTGGAATATTTGTGCGTCTCTTTTGGATCAAAGAACCTTAGAATCTCATCCTTGTCCAGGAATACAAACCCAAAGATGGGATTGTGGACAATGGTGTTGGGATGAAATCTAAGCAGCCAACTTGGTCTGTTCTTTGGAGGAGAAATTTTCAGATTTGGCTGTAGAATTTGACTTGAGCGTGCATTACCTCAATCAGCCTTCTGAGAGAAATTGAATATGTTGACCTCCTCTCCATGTATTTGTTCAAGATCTTGTGTAAGAATATTAGGTCAAATACGCAGAGGTTATGGAGGTCAGCATCTGTGAAAGTATATAGGTTGCCATCATCCCTTTTTACCACGTACTGAGTGTATAGCACGGTCTTCTTTAGCATAGTGCACAGAGAAATGGTCTCGAGTGAAGTATCACATGCTCTGAGAAGACCTGCTCTGGTGGCCTGGTGAGTTTCGAAAAGTGGAACTTTGCAATGGCAGAGGGCATTCCTGTAAGCTCTGGGTCATAAGGGGGATCTGTGTCCACGGCAGAGTAACGCCACCACAGAATCTCCTCAACAGTGGTTACGGGCTCTGTGCGCACCTTCTGCGTAGGAATCTTTCTCATAGATTCAAGGATCTCAGATACCCTCCCCACCATGGCAGATTCTGATGTTCTGGATTCTTCTTCTAGTATAGGCCTCTTGGTAGACCCCTCTGGTAGGATAGGCTTGACAGTTCCTACCAGAGCGTCAAACGTACCCGTGGACGTTTCTTCTGGTATCTTCGCGAGTTTGGAAGAAGAGCCTTCTCCAACTCTGGGGATGGGGGCTCTGCCCTTTTTCGCCTGTGCCTCTATCAAAGAAGCCTTTTGTGCTCGAACAAGATCCGAGTCATCATACTCTTCTTCATTGATCTCCTTTGGCGTTTCAGAGCTTGACCCCTTCTGTGGCGACTCCTCTACTGCTTTACCTTTGCCTTTCCCCTTAGGCTCCAGAGATTTGTCTTTTGAGAATAGGGCAACAGCAGAGTCCACTATTTTTAGTGGTTTGGCAGAGGTTGTCTTCTTTGGTTCCTCTGTCTTATTCTCCCCCTCATGACGATCATGGTTATCACCTCCTTGATCGTCATGGATTTTAGTGGCCTCTGTCTTGCAAGTAGTAAGGGGAGCCTTTTTCAATCGCCTTAGAACTTTGGAAGCCGCCTTCTCTATCTTTTCTATGACCATCTCAGCATTCACAGAGGCATTGTTGATGTCAATCTCTGTGGCCCATTTCATTTTAGAGATGCAGTGATAGATCTCATTTCTAAAGTTGTCACCTTCTTTGACGAGTTTCTTCGTGCAGTCTCTTATTGATTCATTGGTTGCTCGGGCTTCCTTGAGGAGTTGGTCGGTGTATTTCCGCACGGACTCTCCAAGGGCTTCAACCAATTGCGTCTAGCTCTCTGTGAGTAGCTAGTTGGTTAATGTTAGCCCTGGAGGATTTAGAATCAATGCCATAGGTGACCGCAGAGGAGAACATCCCTTTGATCTCATCCTTAAAGGCAAAATAATTGGTGTAGCCGACGAAAATGAAGTCTGCAGCAAATTGGGTGGCAACCTCTCTTAATTCTGTCTTGAGCTTTTGGATTGAAGAAGGGTTGAGAGACAGGGCGCTGAAAGCTTCTGTGAGGTCGTCTTTGTTGAGGACAGAGCTCTAAAGGGCTGATACGGTCGCCTTGAGCTCAGAAGTTGTGGAAGTCAACTCCTGCAGAGCCTCTGTTAGAGGTGCAAGAGCCTCTGTCACCGGTTGGGATGAGAATAAGCTTTTCAACTCATCCAACCTCTGGAATACCGCTGTCGCGAAGGTTTGTAACTCCCCCTTCGTCACATAGGTATTCGGGGAACCTAGATCACCAACACATGGTGACCTAGTAGCCTCGGAGTGTAAGGCGCCCTCAGTGACTGGTTTGTCGATGTCAGCTCGGGGACTTCCACCGGATCCTCGAACATCTCCAATTAGAGAGCCTACCAGTGTTCTGTCGATGTCATGCCTAGTAGGTTCAGAGCCTAACTTGGCAGAGGGATTGAGTGGAAACTTTGGGCATTCTAGACCCGCAGTCTCTGTGAATCTCTCGTATGTCTTTGAAGCATAACTTGGTTGTTCACTCAAGTGTGGAGGGGCAACAGATGCCTCTCTGGGTTGTGACGAGTCCTTGGGTGAATGGACTCTTATTTCAAAACCAGCATCCTTTTGAGAGGATGTTGGAGTAGATTGAGGTTTCCGGACTATGCATTCGACAGAGGACGAAAGAATGTCCTTTGCGAGGTTTGCTGGTTTAGGGCTCAGCGTGTGCACGCTTTTTTCAATAGGGGTTCCCTCTAGAACAATGTCCCTAGAACAATGTTCCAAATCTTCTTCTTCGTCGTCTAGAACGACTTCTGTCCCCAAATCTGCCACCTCT
>NW_020203917.1:4445-6009 GCF_001531365.2 Cynara cardunculus var. scolymus | reverse complement strand
TTCCCTTTCTTTTTCTCAGAAGAGTCGACATCCTTCTGAGTCTTCTTTGTCTTCTTTTGTTTTTGTGGGGGACTTACTACCTTTGGTTTGTCCTCACTCATCTCCTAGCCTCTGCTGGCTCCTCCTTTCTTCCCTCAACCCTCATTTTTTACACTCTCTCTCCTATGTAGATACCTATGCGTGGAGGGGTTTCAGGGACCGGCTCTGGCCTCTTGTATCCACGTCTATACGCTTTCCTATCTCCTCTGCTAAGGTATTTGAGCATGGCTTTTGATAGAGACCTTGGGCTTCTGTACCCTAGCTCATGCTCTGTGGGGTGGAACTCCTTCATTGGATACAATCGAGCGTTTGGCTCTGCAGAGGGCAGCTTCTCTGCTATCATATCTCCAAAGACCAAGCCAAAGATCCTCTGTAGGATTAAGTTTGGATGATTGAGGTCCTCTTTGGCTTTCTTTTGTGCCTTCACCTTTGAGTAGCACACTTCTTTTTTATTAAGCCCACCATGTCATCGAAGATAAGTTGCACGTAATCAAGGGGCAAATTGAAGTAGATTCCATATACAATGGAAAGCATAGCATGTGAAGCTCGGTCATGGCTGCCGACCTTCCCTATTAGACAGCAATTTATTATCGAGAACAGAGTGTTCCAAATTGGGGGAAGGCCCTTCCTTTTGAATTCAGCCCTTTTAACGATTTTTGTCTTTGCTGTGTAGGAATGAAATTCAAGGAACTCTATTAATTCGGCGTCTGTAGGAGATGGAGCGAAGGAATCCAAATTCAGATTTTCCAAGGAAGGTAGATGTAGGGCTGTGCGCAGGCTATTCACGTTTATTTCCATTTGAACAAGCAATTTGACAGTAGGGTGTGAAGCATAACCTAATATGCTTAATCCATAATTATCCAGGGTAGTAATATAGGAACTGAGCAAAAATTGGGTAATATAGGTTTCTGGGGTAGGTATAGTTGCTGTGAGAGCATAATATATAGGACGATTTCAAAGGATTTCAATAAGAGGATATGTGTATTCAGGAAGCCAGTTGGTGAGGGAGCGAAAAAGTAGTTGTTAGGTTTCTTTACAAGTATCACTTTCTCATATCGATTTTGGTAGAACGATAGGGCATGAGAAGTTAGTGTCTGTGATTGATTTACTTCGTTGTCGCTAGGGTTGTGTTCAGATTGAGCGGAGGCGGATGAACTTGAAGACATTTTTGCAGGTTTTGGAAAGCTTGAAATTTTGCAGGTTGGAGATTTTAGAGAAGTGAAGGGGTTTATGTTGGGGGGAAGAGTATTTATAGTGAGGAATTTGAAAGCGAACCGTTTATTAGGTGAAAAATCGTGATGAGTGGCTTTTGGTAGGGACGAATCAAAAATATGACATTGTGACAGCAGTCAAATTCGAAATCCCAGGTTAGCTATTATTACGATTATATTAGTATTATTGAAGTTATTTTATAGATTAGGAGTTAGTTAGATTAGTTTAGTTGAGAAATTTTAAGAATTTCTGGTGGTTGCTTAGAAAGTCCGGTTCCGGTCCGAGGTTATCCGAAATGTCCTATACAGTACCA
>NW_020203917.1:2568-3655 GCF_001531365.2 Cynara cardunculus var. scolymus | reverse complement strand
TGAGGTTTCCTTTAAAAGTTTATTTACCGAGTTGGGGTTGCATTGCATTTGGTCTCACTCAAAATCATTGAGTTTTGACCCCCCAAATGCTCAAAACATTGTTCATTCGTACCTGAGATTTTTCCAGTAGGTAAACCCTACTTTGAATGGTCATAACTTTTTGGTTAACCATCCAAATTTGTTTATTTTTCTTCTAGATGTTAGTTTAAAGAGATAGCTTTCAAATGCCACCGATCTCACTCAAAATGGTGGTGATTTGAGGTTTCATTTTCTTAAATTAAGATGAACATGCAATCTGTCGGATTTTGACAGATTCGTATATGTGTGTTACATCGACCACATATCTCTCATAACTCAATGAAAAAGGATGAATCTTCTTTTGAGAGTTATCTTTATGGATTGTCTTTTATATTCAAGTGGAATCACATAAAATCATGGAGTTTTGATCTCCAAACACCTTAAACTCTATAGGTGTGTAAAATGTGAAACCACCAGTAGGTAACCTTACTTTGTATGTATTCTTTCTACTCAGTTGTCCTTATTATATGATTCTTCTTCTAAAACTTTCTTTTATGAGTTAGGGTTCATTTGAATCCAGTCTCACTCAAAAATACGATGTTTTGAGGCATGAACCAATTTTTATAAATTAAGTGTGCAATCTGTCAGTTGATGGCAGATGTGTGCATGTGACATTAAAGTATCATATCTTCCTCTCAACTCATCCAAAATGAGTTATTTTTATTTCAAACATTTCGTATATGTGTTATGTTTCCAATCCAACTTGAATCTCTACAGAACATCTAGTAGAACTCTTTAAATGAGTATTTTACTATCATGGTGCAATATGCCAATTCAGTTGTGATAAGTTGCATTGCATGATTTATTTGAAGTATCATCTCCTATCCAATATTCATGGAATTTGGTCACTATGGCTATAACTCAGTGCTATAAACCATATAAAAATATGGGAACTTATTTCATTMTTTAAGTCTCTTTAATGGATCATATTTGTAACTTAAAGTTTCTGTCCAGAATCTGAAATTCTGGATTTGGTTAAATATTGTAAAACTTGATATTTTATGGGATT
>NW_020203917.1:0-1078 GCF_001531365.2 Cynara cardunculus var. scolymus | reverse complement strand
CGGTTGTTCGACCGACCGGTATGACTCCCGCCGAGAGTTATATGTTCTCGGGGATGACGAATGATGTTTTAATTCATCGGATGAAGATCGAGTCTCATGACCATCTCATTGAAGATCTCACAAGTATGATGACCACTCATCACGAGACCATGAACAGGACCGTAGAACTTCTTGTTTGCACTATGATATCTGTTCGTCGACTACATGCGTATGTGTTTTTAATGATGATGATGATGATGGTTATTTTGGGATGGATGATTCTATGGGTGAGGCATTAGAAGAAATTCCCTTGGATAGAATTTTTGGATTAGTATCATTGAACTCTTATTTTGGGGTGTGTTGCCCATTATTTTGGATATTTTAGTTCTTTCCTTTTGGTTTGGATGCTTTGATTAACCTTGGTGATTTGGAACTTTTAAGTTGAATGTTTAAGTTATGTTGGTTTATTTTGATATTGTATGTTGGAACATAAGTGGTGCTTTTATTGTTTAAGTTCCTTAATGATTATGTTAWGATGTTAACATAAATGTATAATGTAAGTCGTGTGTAGAGTAGCTATTTGAGTTGACTAAACCTCGAATGGTTTGTGTTTTAGAAAAATGCCTCCGAGAAGGRAAGATCCCGATCTCGCAAGACTCGTGTCTGAGTAGGTACTAGCAGCACTTCCAAATATAGTAAGCCAAGTRGCAGCGGGTCTGAATGCTAACCGAGAAAGCAACACGGGAATAGTCTCGAATAGAGATAGAGAGTGCACATATAAGTCGTTCCGAACCTGCAACCCTAAAGAATTTTATGGAACCGAAGGAACGATTGGACTATTAACCTGGATAGAAGGAATGGAATCTGTCCTCCATATAAGTAGATGTACTGAAGGAAACAAAGTGGAATACGCAGCTTGTCTACTGCAAAGACGAGCACTAACTTGGTGGAACACACAGGTGCAAACTCGAGGTCGAGATGCAGCCAATAGATTATCATGGGAGGAGTTTAAGAAAATGCTCAAGGAGGAGTATTGTCCAAAAACTGAAATCCAGAAACTAGRAGCAGAATTATGGAACCATCAGATGAAGGGAAATGA
>NW_020203916.1:15874-17062 GCF_001531365.2 Cynara cardunculus var. scolymus | reverse complement strand
TCTTCACATATTCATCAAGAATTCATCACTTGATCTTTGATTCTCCAAGAATTGAAGTTGTTTGAGCTTAAGTGTGTGTAATTCGCACCTTTACTGTGTGTGCAAGTTATGGGACTGAAAAYGRCCTAAAATRGGGTCTAAAATCGACTTTTCTAGGTTAAATCCAAGTTGGGTCGGGTTTGACCCGCCTAAGTACCCATTTTGACCACTAAACACTAAAAATAATATAACTTTTCGCTCGGAGCTCCGTTTTCAATGAGGTTTTTGCCTACGCGTTTGTAACGAAATAATCTACAACTTCCAATAAAAATATTCCAGAAAAGATCTTATTAAAAAAAATTGGTTTTACGAATCYATAGCTTAATTGTTGACGTTTTGACTCGATTTCTCCAATTTTCTCAATCTAACTCCGATTGGGATGAAATTTTCTAAATCTTCTCATATACTCCAAGAAAGTATGACCTTAAAATTTCATCCCCAAACTCCCACTAAATCATTGGTTACCTTATATGGCCACTACTAATACACGTAGTAAWATTTCAACATGCTTAACATTTTCTCRCATGTAAGCACATAATATCCTTCGTAAAATGTAAATTAGGCGCACTTAGCAAAAAATATGGGAAATTATAATTGGGATGTTACAAATACCTCCTCCTTTTGAGGATTTCGTCCCCGAAATCATTGTCGTGTGAACAAAGAAGGGTATTTGGCCTGCATTTCATCTTTACGCTCCCACGTACAATTTGGTCCCCTATGGTGTTTCCACTTGACCAACACCAAGTCCACTTCCTTATTACGTAGGTTCACCTTTCTCTCGTTTAGAATGGACTCTGGTCCTTCAATATATCTTAATTTTTCATCTACTTTGACTTCTGATAAGGAAATTGTCTCCTCATGTTTACCCAAACATTTACGTAAGTACCCGACATGAAACACATCGTGTATCCTCGTAAGTTCCTCTGGTAATTCTAGTTGATAAGCCTGTTTCCTGATACGCTCCAATATTTTGAACGGGCCGATAAATCATGGACATAATTTACCTTGTTTCTGGAATTGAAGCACTCCTCGCCAAGGAGAAACTTTCAGCATTACCATATCACCAACCGAGAACTCGATTGGCCTTTTGCGGCGATCCGCATAAGACTTTTGACGATCTTGGGCAGCTTTCATTCTATCACGAATAAT
>NW_020203916.1:0-12264 GCF_001531365.2 Cynara cardunculus var. scolymus | reverse complement strand
ATCATTAAGAAGAAAAATACCAGTCACGACATCAGGCTCGTTACGTGCTTCTTCTGCAGTGATCTGGAATGCCCGCACACACGCCTTTGGTACCTCCTCCTTTTGAATGGAGGTCGTAGTCCCAGTCGGTCGTTGTACCGACGCTTTGTTTTCTGCTCCTTTTCCTCATGGGCAGTTTCGCTGTTTATGCCCAAGAACCCCGCATGAGTAGCATGCTTCCTCCTTTAGCGGACAAGTTGTACGAACGTGTCCCACCTCGCCACAACAAAAACATCGTACACTGGATGGTTCAATATTGCATCGTCCAGCATGATTCTTGCCGCATYTTTGGCAAATCCTCGGGGCATTCGACTGTAAAGAGTATGCCTGAGGTGTAGTACGAGCTGCGTTATGCATCTGCCCCTGTCTTGACATTAAGAACTTGGGTGGTTGATGTGTTGGGACTGAGATCGTCTTTCCAGTGCATGGTCGCTTTGCTGCCGGAACTGGATCATTCGGTATTGACAGATCATGCTCGCATCTTCGAGCAAATTCTACSRCCTTGCCAAAACTTGGAACTTCACGATTTACAAGAAAATTTCGAATTTCTTTTCGTAACCCACCCACAAAACGCTCGACCTTATCGTCTTCAGTACTTAAAAACCTTTGTACAAATCGTAGTTTTCGATTGAACTCGGTCTCATACTCCATCACAGTCATGGTGCCTTGTTTCAAATCCCAAAACTCTTTCTCAAGGCGACGTTGAAGATCTATTGGGCAATGTTGTTCAAATAACTTTGATCGAAATTCGTCCCAAAGCATGTTCTCGCGAGTATTCGAGTCTAGTGACTCGTAAGTGTTATCTCACCAAACTAAAGCTCGTTCCGTTAACATAGCCGATGCATACCTCACCTTGTCTTCGTCGGATACGCGAATAGTTTGGAACACTTTTTCGGTGTTCTGAACCCATTGCATAGCTAAAACAGGATATGATTGTCCGCTATACTCTGTTGCTCAACTACTACGGAACGCTTTGAACGAGACTCGATCTGTTTTGGGTTTTGACACATCATCGGTTACAATCGGATGTTTCCCCTTGTCGTCTGGTTTCGGTGCGGTTGTCGAATTATGTTCTTTTAACCTCTTCTCAAATTCTTGTCTTTGCTCCTCTAAGGCGGCTTTCATTTGATCAGTCAATGATTTCATCTGATCAATCATCATTTTCATCAATCTTTCTGTTCGAGGAGATGTAGGGACTTCCTCATCATTTCTAGTGTTACCCGAATCATTTCCCCTAATATTAGGGATCGTTTGATCATGGCTTGCCTCAAGGTCGTTTTTCCCCATGTGTGGGTCTGTCGGTGTATGGCTTGCTGCATCGCCGTCAGCCATTTACTAAAAGTTTTAACACATACTTATTAGATATAACCCTATCCTTGGTTCCATCCCCACCTAGGTTTCTCCTATTGGTCCTTATCCCGTATTTTATCACAGCCTAGTTACTATACGATCTCAATGCCTAGGTTTGAGTCTAGATATCATTTCTAATATCTAAATCCCTCAAACCACTGCTCTGATACCATATTTGTAACACCTCGGTTACGATTTCACCAAAACATAACATACGAGATATCATTTTCCAAGTAAACCACCAAATGCTAATTATACTTTAATAAGTATTTCCAAATCCAAAACGAAAGCTTACAATCTTATAATTAAAACATTTACCAACCAAAAATGGGGACAACATAACAACTACCCGGATATATTTACAACCCAAAATAGAAACTAGACATAATTATATATATACCAAGGTTTGGCAACGATCCCCAAACTAATCATGAACTAACTACACTGGGTTCTTGCCTTTATCTTCTTTCTTTCCTGAAAAAAAAGTAAACTAACGGAATAAGCACATGGCTTAGTGAGATAAATAGTCTAAACAAATGCTATTGAAATCAAGTCTATACAAATACACGGGAACCATAAACCAACCAATTGAATGGTTATATCAATGAATAATAAATTGAGAGTAACACTTACGAAATAAGGGTTGTCCATAATATAACCAAAGACCAAGTGCCGGAATCCAACAATTCACATGACATAACATGCTTATTTCGAAATGCAAATTACAAGTAATTATCAAATGATACCAGGTCAATTCCTTTGCAAGGGACTAATATCATACGTTAGTCAAACGGTCTAAAGAACATTTAATGCAATATGGTAGGTTTAGAGTGCGTGGCAAGCCTTAAGAGGAAGGCTTGTCCTTTGCTACAGTGAATAGTACAAAAGCACTATTCTTGAGCAGACATCCTTGCCTAAAGTTGGTGGACAAAGATGTAACATCCCAATTCTAATTTCCCATATTATTTGCTAAGTGCGCCTAATTTACATTTTACGAAGGATATTATATGCTAACATGCGAGAAAATGTTAAGCATGTTGAAATTTTACTACGTGTATTAGTAGTGGCCATATAAGGTAACCAATGATTCTCATCTTACTTCAAGCATTTTCAAGCTTAAGTAAAAGATCTTTTTAACAATCTCTTTTCCTGTAATTGCTAAAGATCTGTGTGTAACCAAAGATTGTTTAGATAGGTTTTCTTTACCTTATCTTTCCGCAAACAGTCTTATAAAATATGTATTGATCTTCTTTATCAATATATTTTTTAAATTTGAAAATAATGTGTTTGTATTCATCCCCCCCTTCTACAAACTATTTCTATTCTTGTAGACCCTTTCGGGACCAACAGATTCAGTATTTGATTGGACTGGTTAGAATTTTGAGTATTTGCAATCAATACTCTAAAGTTTTCCAAAAGAGGCCAGACCGTTGAGTGCTTTCAATCACAGTTTTGACGTAATCAATCAGAATTTTGAAGGTTTGCAATCTGTGTTATGGAGTTTCTGGAGTTACTAGACCTTTGAGTGTTCTCATCATTGGTCTAACCTGATCAAGTAGAGGCTTGATTGATTACAATCATTGTTTTGGAGGTATGGTTGTGATTTAGAGTTTTGAGTGTTGATAGTCATTATCTGATTGAGGATTTTAGATCTATTTTAGGTTATTCAGTCTTCTGAAAGTATGAAGGAAATCGACTTATCTTTCTTGGTTGACAACTGCTGACCAAGAAGCTATGTTCTTAATGTTATTTCTCTCCGGATTTCATTGTCAAAAAATGTTTGCTCTAGTTATTCAAGTTGTTATTGAAATCCCACTTTGTGAGCTTATTAGAATAAGTTCTTAAGCTGAAAGCTTATTCAAGTCATGGTTCAAAGAAATATTCTTTGTTATTAGACTGATTCTCCACCATGGAATGTCACATAACTCGCACATTATATATCCCGTTGTTGGATGAATCAATAGGCTTATGGGCTGGCTGAGATTCTGAGGTTCATGGTTGTGTTGAGTTCTCTCAAATTAAAGCTGCTTGTTGGTGCAATCAGTGGTGCTAAAGGCACATTGAATCTTATTTTAATGTTGAAACTGAAGAATAAGAGCTTTATTCAAGGGAGAACTTAAAATATTATTTGAAGATGAGCAACACTAAAGTTTTCCAAAGAAAGCAGGGAGAGATTATCTGAAGGCTTCAGAAGATGTTTCCTTTATAAAACTCTAGGGGGGAGATTGTTGGGTCTAGATTAGCCCCAAGATATTGAAAGTTTTATAAAGTGATTGTATTGAAATATTCTCTGTGTTGTAATTGGGCATTGGGCTTACATTGTATTGGCACCTATAAATAAAAGTCTTGGGTTTAGAATTTCATTATGGGAGTAGATGAAGTAAGATTGCTTTGTAGGCTGTGTTTTGCTTTCAATAAAATCAGGCGTGTTTCTCCATACACTTTGTTCTTATTGCAATATCTTTAGAGTGTTAATTCTTGATTTTACTATGTTAGTCTGGAATCTACTATATATATACACAACACCCGTAATAAATAAGTAACTTGGGTGACACATGTCATCTTCTGGTGAGTCGGTTATCTTATTTTTCCCCCTAAACATGTATCTAGACACAATTTACATTAGTGGTTCAAAGAGGCCTATTTGGTTGACATATGTCCCTCTAAAAATGTATATTTTTTTATCGTGGTTTAATTGATTTCCCTACTAAACGAGATTTAATTCAGACTAATTTCCAAAGTTACAATGTAGTGCAAGTTAATAAGTATTTAAAGTGCAAGTTTTCGAATTTGGAATCGTTTAGTTAACTTATTCTTTGTTTGTGTGTTTTTTTGTTCTTAGTGCTGATTGACACAGATGCACTGATTCCTAAAGAGGAGAAGACACCGAAATGTTTTTCCTTTTCAGTTAAGTCATTTTCTTCACGTCTAAATCTTGTTTTCTTATTGAAGTTTGCAGCAAATTTTTCGGTTCAACTTATGCTGGAAGATGCTTACGGCTCTAATAGTCGTATAGGCTACTTTTCTAGCTCTTCAGATCATTAAGGCATGCAGTTTTTACATTCTTTATCATCTCCGTCCTGCAATTAGCGTTTAGTTTTTTACTTTCAAGAGTCAAACAAATTTGTTTTAATTTCGAAATTGATAAAGATTGTCATGTTTATATCTTTGTGCAGAATGGGTTAGTAACATGCAGTATAATCTTAAGGTAAACTATCGTTGAAAGTCTATACTATCGCTTACAGCTTATCACTGACAACCTTCAGCTAATCTGACAGCTTATTGCTGACATCCTTCAGCTAATCTGACAGCTTATTGCTGACAGCCTTCAGCTTGTGTTTTCAGCTTTTGTGACAGCTTTCAGCTTATTGTTGACAGCTTATCATTGACAGCCTTCAACTAATCTGACAGGTTATTGCTGACAGTCTTCAGCTAATCTGACAGGTTATTGCTGACAATCTTCAGCCTTCAGCTTATCGCTGACAGCTTATCACTGACAGCCTTCAGCTAATCTGACAAGTTATTGCTGATAGCCTTCAGCTTGTGTTTTCAGCTTATCATGACAGCTTCCAGCTATCACTAAAGAAGCAGCTTTCAGCTTATCGCTGACAGCTTATCGTGACAGCTTTCAGCTATCACTTGCTGATGTTGTCAAGGAGTTCTGTAAGACGAGTTTTGTTGGTTAACATGCCGGTTATAAAAGGTTTTTTTTTTGCCAAAAATATGTCTATATTTGTTCAAAATAACACATTTAATTTTATTATAGGGTTAACTTCATTTTAAGTAATTATTGATATAGTTTCATTTCTAAATTCAAGCCTGAAGAGTCATTTTTCAGAGTCTTTCTTCAGAGTTATACTGCAAAGTTATTTCAAGAGTACAAGTCTGAAGTAGTATCGTACTTTAGATGATCATTCATATATCTAAGATAAGTTACTGACATGATTTAATTTTTTCAAATTACCCTATGTACCTAGTATATGTATGTATGAGACAATTAAACAATGATTCTAAGGGGCCGTGGCTGGATCCGGATGGTATGGGTATGGATATTAATAAGTTATTTTTAGTTCTTGTTATTGAATTTAATCTACGTATGGCCGGTTAATTGTATTTAAATTTGATCCCATAATTTAATTTAGCTTTTGGTCCAAATTGATTTTATTTGTTCTAATATTAATTTGGTTCTGGGATGCATTACAAATTTACGGTTATTTATATAATAACTTAATTGAATCATTTAATTTAAATATTTAGATTCTTATTTTAACTGGATTAGATTTGTTGATATAATTTTTCAATGTCTAATGTAATGCATTGGGTTTGTGTAGTTTTTATTGTATCTGGCCTCGTTAAGTGGATTTAGTGACCTCAGGCTAACCGGAGATCTTTTTTAGATTTGGTATTATGTTAATGAAAAATTATCTTGTTGACTAATAGTAATTTATGGTAATATAGAATTGTCCATTTTCAAAATACAATAGTGGACAGAACATCTCACCAAAGTGAGCTTTTTGCGAAAATTAGCTTATAGAGAACTTAGATGTTAGTGATTGTAGGCTTAATGCATATATTAACCGGCCCAAAAGAAGGTTTATATTTTGTTGAATTGCATTTTATTTGGTATCATTTGATGTGATTAATAAGCCAATCAAATCAGAGAAAGACAAATTGGTGCCATTCTGACATAAGCACTTGGGTCATATCTCAGAAGTGGGAATTGAGAAGCTTCTATATATATGATGACATTTTGATGTTAAGTTTGGGAGAAGAAGAAATAAAGTTAGAGATATTAAGTCATAAATCCTGACAAGGCAATGTTATCCTCTTTCCATTCAGAATGAACAAACTCAATAGCCTCAATAACTTAAGAGGATCATTCGTTAATATTGCATGTCACAAGTTGAATGGGAGTAAATTTGTGCTTATGGTTTTGAATATAGAAGAAATTGTGCTTGCCACTAGAGGAGACAAATTCAGCCTAAATCAGTGCCCTAAAAATAACCTTCAAGTTGGGGAAAGAAGTCCATAGCTATTGGAGGTCTCATGTATGTAATCAACCAGACATATCATTTGTTGTTCGAATGCTAGACTAATATTTGATAAGTTGGGTATGGATATTTGCAAAGTAGCTAAACAGATCTTGGGTTTTTATTGAAAACCAAATACCTCGTACTCATATATAGAAAATTATAATAGTTGAAAATAATTGGAATCATGACACTCACTGCTAAACAGAACACTTTTGCCCAAGGACATTTCGCTAGGAAATGCTTTGCTAAAGGGCCACTTCCTCATAAAACTCTCACAAATAGTTGGTGGGTGAATTGATAGTGGGTAAATCAAATCAGTGATGGATTATCCAAAGGGCTTGATTCAGCAACTGATTACCCAGGGTCTGATTCGGCGACGGATTACCCAGACCCCTGATTCAGCAAAGGATTACCTAAGGAATCATTTAGCAACAGATTACCTACAGGTGTTGGTAGTCATGAATTACCTAAAATAACTATTTAGCAACAGATTACCTAGGGAAACTTTCGTAATTTATTTTCTTAAAATTTAAAATGCAATATTTTTATGTATTTAATGTATGTTGAATAACAAAATTTACGAATATTTTGTACACCAAAAAATGTTTGTACAACAATATCAACTAGCTAGGGGGGGGGGGGGGTGGAGTATGAGTAGTGAATTTCCTGAAGAAAGCTCTGAAATCCAACTGCAACTGCTTCTCCAAAGCTACTCGTGCATCTTGCTCCCCCTTCAACGGCGACTCGAGGTTGGCCTCTCGTGTTGCCCGCTCTCAATATTGGGCCTCTTGCTCCTCCTCCCATACCAGCTAGTCCTCCTCCATTTTCTTTAGTTTCTCTTTTCATTCATGTGCCAAAAAATAGTAAACATTTGAAAATACATCATCAACAATCCATTAGCAATTAGATTAATGTCATTTTATTAACGAACAACATACCTCTGGTGGCAGACCAATAACAAAAGATCTTCCGCTGCTGAAGAAAAAAAATTATATCATTAACTTTGTAGAAATTACGACAACATAAGAGCTATATATTGAGCATTTCCATAATCTATTTTGACAATTATAGATATCAAATTACAATGGCAAGTATATTATCAACCAATCTATCTACTTGCCCTGAAGTCTACCCAACTGTGGCTGCCCATACTAAATTAATATTTCTACTCGAAGACCTCAAGCGAAGTGGGGGGACCCATAAATTTTGCTACAACATTCATGTTTAGTCGTTAATGATTAAGAAAATAAAATACATTAAAACATATATATGTAACTACTGATAATCAATAAATATACCAACTTGTATCTATGATGAGGGACACTGATTGAGCCTCCTGTGTGTTTTGACATCACTCCATCAATTAGGGTCATTCGATTTCTCTTACGGGTCTTGGATTTTGCTTTCGAGGGCTCAACATTCCACACCTTATCATAACATATAACATACATTTGTATAAAAGAACAAGAAAATAATACACACATAAGATATTACTAATATCACATACCATGTCTATCAAATTGTCCAATTACTATAGAGTAAATGACTTTTACGGAGGAAAAATCACCTAGGGAAATTTCTATTGGTGATTAACAACGGATCACCTACAAAATACTAGTGGTTCCGACAAAATCCAAAAAAAAATGTTAAAAGTTGTATACATAATCTCTAGATAAATATCTAAGGATTACCAAGTATATTTAAATATCATTGTTTCCTTCATGAAGGAAAAAAAAAGTGAGGTTTTGATAAATGATTCGTCGGTAATCCCTTGGTAACTACCTAGGGATTACCAAGTAGCTCTAAATATCAATATAGGTAAAGGATTTGTCGATATTCCCTTGGTAATTACCCAGGGATTACCGCATAGCTCTAAATATCATGGTAGGTAAAGGATCCTTCGTTAATCCCTTGGTACTTACCCATGAATTAATTTTAAACTAGTTCTAAATATAATGAACTATATTTTCTGTTGGGCCAACTGGTTCTACTTTTGGCTTGGGCCAAGATTAATTTTAAATTAGGGCCATGTTTTGACAATTGGGTTTATCTATTTTAGTTCCCTCCTTCTTTGAGCTCCCTACCGGTTCTCTAATTGTGCTCCACCTTACTAAACCATGGACGAGCAACCTCATGTGCGCAATTGGTTCCCTTTCCCGCAACTCCAGTATGCACCAAGCTTCTCGATTTTAGGATCGTTCAAGGTCAACATTTTTAGTGTATGTATTTCTCTACTTCTCTATTAATTGGACTGTTAGTTGGAAACTGATGCTAGTTTTTGTTTTAGAAATTTTCTCAAGTAATAGACCTAGTTGAACCGAATCTTTGTTGGGGGGAACTCCAAATAATTGTGAGAAACCAACGATTTATAAAGCTTAAATAAAACATGAGATCGCATGAGAGATCGCTTTACTTAAGTGATATTTCGACCCTAATTTGCTTGGGTATCACAAAATTCAATCGATGATAATCTCAAATTATCAGTAACAATTATGGAAGAAACCATATCCTTTTAAACTTAGAGAACTGTAACTCCTATGGTAATTTTGAGAATAACTCCTCGTTAAATGAGAATGATTGTTGAAAATTAAGAGTTAGTGGTTACAGATAAGGCACATATAAATTAATGGCCAATTATCATCTAGATAAATATGAACACATGAGGCAATCCTTCAGCTAGCTGATCACTAATGAACTATTAGCGAGGCTGGACACTAGTGAATCATCAGGTAGCTAAAGACAACACTAGCAAACCATCAACAAAGATGAACATAATTGTCATCATCTAAACGGACCTTCAACTAATAGACTATTTAGGTAGATGACCATGGTAGAGTGATCAACTAACTAGTGACCATTAGCTATATAAAGACGAATACAAGAGCTTATAGCCTTCTGACAGAAAATGCACGATCCGTGCATTTTCTACATGTAAAAAAGCATGATCTGTGTGTTTTCAATGAGTAAAAACGCACGTCCCGTGCACGACCTTCCGTTCCTAAGCATAGTCCATGCTCTTATGAAAACCAAAAATGCACGAGCGGTGCACTGCCCTCTGCCACTTAAACCCTCCATATACAAGACCATCCAACAATCTCGGGTGCTAGTTAGATTACACAAATGTCCAATCTACACCTCCTAGCCCACACTATAACTTAAACACCAACCCCATATTTTGTTGTGAATCCAATTACAAAAAATGAACCGTTGATTTTTACTAAAATCACCAACATTTCTCCCCTATTTTATTGAAGTCACTAATTGCAAACAATTATTAATATAGAAATACAAGCTTATGCATAAATAAAAATATCAAGAAGATTGAATTTTCATCCTAGTACATTACACATTTGAAATGCTTGAACCCTTCAACCCATTCAAGTACCATAAAATAGCATACACATGAATTTAAATGACTCTCTAAAATTCAAACTTGACACTATGACATGCCACGTGTCCCTATTCATTCATGAGTGTATATAAAGCCAAGTTGAAGCTTCTTGAAGTGGCCACAACTTTACACTCATATTGTTGGTCCCGAAATGGTCTAAAAGATAAGAAACAGTTTGTAGAAGGGGGGGGGATGAATACAAACACAAAGTTTTCAAATTTAAAATATATATTGATAGAGAAGATCAATACAGATTTTACAAGACTGTTTGTGGAAAGATAAGGTAAAGAAAACCTATCTAAACAATCTTTGGTTACACRCAGATCTTTAGCAAATACAAGAAAAGAGATTGCTAAAAGGAAGATCCTTTACTTAAGCTAGAAGATGCTTGAAGTAAGAATAGGATAGCAGAGAGATGCACACACTCTGCATGAAGAATAAAACACTTCTATTTATACCCAGTGCATTAAATGAACATTTAATGCAGTAAGGTAGGGTTTAGARTGCGTGTCAAGCCTTAAGAGGAAGGCTTCTCCTTTGCTATAGTGAATAGTACAAAAGCACTATTCTTGAGCAGACATCCTTGCCTAAAGTTGGTGGATAAAGAGTCGACTAATCGGCTCCGTACCGTACTAACTTTAGTAAGGGTATGGGTTTGTCCTTTGTGTGCAAAAGGACAAGACAACAACAATCGTGCTAAGCAAGCTTCCTTTGATCGCTGAATGCTGGAATAACCTGGAGGTCTCATCATTATTCGCTGAAGCTAGAGCAGTCTTCACACATTTGTAGATAGGCTCGTAATCACTGAATACCGCTTCAGATCACGTACTCGCCAGTCTCCATTCTTCATTTTCAGTCTTCGACATTCGCTGAAGGTTCTTTGGTGTGAGTGTTGTCTTCTTGAAGTATTGTTTGTCTCTGAGATTTATAAAACAAGCTTCTCAGCGATCACTGAACATATTCAGCGTATGATCGCTGGAACTGAAAATACAGAAACAAAATTACATCGATAGATAAAAGGGATTATCATCAAATCACTGAGAGAGAGGATCAACAATCTCCTCATATTTGATGATAACAAGATAACATAAAGAAAGTTATCTTATCAAATAATAGTAAGGAAAAGTTACATATAAAGTACATGTCCCTTTTTACTATTTTGGGATCTTTTTCAGTTTGGTATGTCTCAGCTTGAGAAGTTTTCTTAAGTTGTATCTAAGAAAATTACAAGTACGGAAACTGAAACTGAAAGCTTATTCACCGACTTATAGATTGTCAGTGAATGATGAAAGTAACATTGGAACTCATAGGCTTGTGTCCCTATTACTTTTTTCAGGGATCTTTTTCAGTGAAGTACATGGAATACTCATTTTATTAAACAATTGAAATAATACAAGTATTACAGGTTATATCCAGATCTAACAGAATTTAAGAATAATCACTGAAAGGAGATATAGTACATGAAGTTACAAGGAAGAGTGGATTGTTGTTACAAAGAGAATCTTATTCTAGAACACTTAGATCTATGTAATCAGGTACATCTTCACCAAGGTTTCTTCGACGTAGGAATTCCCTTCGTATCTTTAGATCGACGACTTTTCCAGGCATGCTATCATCTATCCAGAGCAAAAGATACAYCAAGTGATCCATTGGACATAGACGTAGCTCTGACATTCTCTGAAATCTGACTTCACCTTCATAGTCAAGGAATATAACTCCTAACTCAGGTTTAAAATGCACAGAGTTGGGTGTATAGGGACTCTTATCTGGCAAGTCAAGATTCAGCATAGAAATGTCAACACTCATATGACCCTTCAGGACTTCAGCAAAGGTAGACGATCCTTTTGATGAGGTCGTTGATGGTGTATAAGAGCTGGGTTGATCAGATACCCACTCCAGTCGACCGCAGGTTGTTTAAGGGATGTGAAGTTGGTGTTCTGAAGTAATCACTACCTGAGAGGTAGAGTCTTCAAATAAGGTTTGTTGAGGGCTTGCGAAAAGTACCTTCAAGTTACCTTCTTCAGCGACCGCCTTGCCTTTCGACTTGGGGTCCTGGTGCCCTGATGGAGTCGATTCACCTTGTCTTTGCTCCCCCTGGGATTGAGCTTCCCCGAGGGCAACACTTTGGTGACGGTTGATGGCTTCTGGAACTTGATGGTAAAGTCATCTTCATCATCATCATCGTCGTCACCATCTAGATCATCTCCGGTGTCTGGAATGACAGGTTCATCATCGTCTTCATCATCATCATCTTCACCATCTTTAACATCATCATCATCACGAGCAGCAGTGACAGTATGGACATCATCCCTAGGGATGGCTACGTCAACCTCAGCTAGAGCAGCTTCGGTGGACGTGATTACAGGAGCAGCACCGCTTCAGCTTTACCAGCCTCGGCTTCTACTGCAACTGAAGCTGATACTGGACCAACAGCCTGAGAGGTCGTAGGAA
>NW_020203915.1:13995-15351 GCF_001531365.2 Cynara cardunculus var. scolymus | reverse complement strand
AGAAGAGAAAATGTAAAATAATAAAAAAAAGAAATTTTATAACCAAACAAATAAAGTAAAAACCTAGGTGTTACAATTCTCCCCACCTTGGATTCAATTTCGTYCTCGAAATTTTAGCTCACGCGAAAAGATGAGGGTAACGCCTCTTCAAGTTCTCTTCCGCTTCCCCAAGACTGGATCAAAGAACCAATATAAGTTTTGTGTTCTAATATTGGCATATCAAAACCATTTCAAATTCCAAAGTGTTTATCACACTTTTCTCTCTATCGTGACTACATCGCAAATTACCGCTTAATTATTCCTAGAATCACATAACTGGATCCTCATTATTACCAATTTGCCCCATAGCATCATGGCTTAGTTATTACCAACACATCCCATGAGATCTGGAGTATCCTTACATACTACTARTGAATTAGTGAAAAACATCCTAGTTCATCTGTAATCATGTACTCATGATTAGCATAGTACTTTTGAGTAGCGTTTCCTTGATTTCATCAACATTTGGTTTGACAWAACGTTATGGCCTTGAACATCCAATCCATTATWCTCTTAATATCTCRGCCTCAAATTACTTAATCAARTACATATTGAAATACYTTTCTCACTTTAAAATTCCCATRCTATGMCTTAAACATCTACTAATTCCYGGTCGAGTATTTACTTCATTTCAGTACTAATAATCTTCAATCCTTGAACAATTTTGATCAYAACTTCTCGATGTTTTAAACCTTCGAAATATGTTAGCTYCTCATATTTGCATTTAAAACTATACTACAATAGTCCAAGCATAGTAAYGAAATCCCCAAATTTCCACTAATCATGAACGATTAAAGTACGATATTTGATCATTCAACAAGCAATAATCCTATAATCCTCTAACTTTGCTTTCACATTTAAACTTGAGTTCTTATGCCTTTCCTTCTCTCTAAAACATTAAGATCATCCAACCCATTTGTACGTCTCTTGGTATCATCACCCTATTAATATATAGTACTACCTGCTTCCAATATTTCCCATTATTCTCATAATCAAATACATAGACACATACCTATGTCTATATTCATAGCATGCCTTAACATTTCTAAAGTCGATTTTGTCGTAGTGTAWGACAATTTACAGTAGCCGTATATACTACTAATAGATTAGTCCAAAAGAAAGACTTTCATGCACTGATTTTCAGATTCGTAGGGCTGATCAACTTATTAAACATACTACAATCGTAACATCAAACACCTACCCATAAGGTCATTAATTTCCCTTAATTTCATCCGCATGTGATGCTTACCTCCCCACCTGATTCAAGTATCTTCGGATACCTTGATCAGCATCCAACTCATTTCATTGCTCTTAGCT
>NW_020203915.1:2250-10690 GCF_001531365.2 Cynara cardunculus var. scolymus | reverse complement strand
ACAACAGCAACCTCGCTGCTTGCTGCTGTTGCTGCTGGTCCGGAGCAGATGGCGAAGAAAAACAATCCCCCCCATGATGCTACTTGGCGAGTGACCAAAAAAACGGACATCAGCGATGAGCAGCACAGCAGATTCTCCTCCTTTGGTTTCCCTTCTCTTCTTGACTTACCTCCATTCTTACCGTCCTCCTTCTCTATCTCTTTCCCTTTTTTTTTTACATAAATTCTAAATTCCTTATCTTATTAATATAGTACAGCAGACAAGGACTCAAAGTCCTAAAAAGTTTGTCCCCCAAGTGCAAGGTAGGCATGATGGTTGGGATTTAAATATAGGGGTAATGCCCCCCTCCCCTTTTTCAAGAACAAAACTAAAATACATAAGTTTTCAAATCCAACGATTTTTCCCCATGAAAACCCCTTTTCTTTATATTGAAAGTACATAAATAAACAAAGGGAGGGTCTAAACATCTAACATGCAAATATGATTCATAGGAAAGAAGAGAAAATGTAAAATAATAAAAAAAAGAAATTTTATAACCAAACAAATAAAGTAAAAACCTAGGTGTTACACAATCTCAAACTCACCATGAATTGTGTTTGATACGAGGATTGATCTAGTGCATCTCATCTTAATTTGTATTTAAGGGGGAGATTACTTCTTAAGCTTTTCACTTTAACTCTCTTTCTCATCGGAACCCGACCCTATATAATATATATATATATATATATATATACATATATATAGAGAAAGAGAGGGGAAAGAGAGATAACCAATCAAATACAACCCTTCCCATATTTTTACAACTCATACAACCTCATCTAAAACCGTCCATTTTTTAAATTTTATTTTTTGGCTTTTTTAATCAAGGGTAGTTTTCAATTGAACAAAATGGTAACCCATGATGAAAATAATGAATGGTTAAGATATGGTTGTATTGGTTATAACAATTAGAGAAGTTGCATAATAAACCACCTATATATATATATATATTATGTATTTATGGTTTACCAAATCAATTATATATGTTATTAAGCTCGTTAAGTCACTTTCAAACAAGCCATAAAACAATACTATAAACACTTAGAGACCTTTTACCAAACGCATGCCCTGATAAGCGCTTAACAAGTCACATTACATTACATGATAATATGATAATGATCAAGAATCTTACCCGGTAAGAACGATGCAAGGACCAAGAGTCTTACCCCGTAAGTGAAGACGACAATTTTTACCACGGTTACCGCTTATCGGGTAAATTGTCGAATACAATGTTGTTTTGATGGACTAAAATCTTACACAACAAGCAAATAATAGTGTTAGGTTTTATCGATAAATACTTGCCGGATAAGTTTTTTTTTGGTAAACGTCAGCTTGAAAAGAAAAAGTATTTGGTTTGGTGGGTTAATTTTGTGACCATCTTTGATAAACGAGGTGTGCATCTTATGAAAAACAGCATGTTCACGCTAAATAACCTAATAACTCCAGGGCTGATTCACATTGTCAGAATTTCAAGAACGAATGCCATGACCCTCGACCAAAATCATGCTGTCAACCAACCCAACCATGGCGGCGACCACTCTTCTCCTCCACCACCGCAACCATTATCGAAAAATGCGCAGAAGAAGCTATTGAAGCAACAAAGATTCGAAGCCAAAAAAGCGGAGAAAAAAGCCGCCATTAAAGAGGAGAAGAAACTACAAGCTGAGCGGAAGCGGAAAGAATGGGAAGAAAAGCTCTCAAGTCTGCCACAAGAAGAGAGATTGAAAATGATAGAATCGAGAAAAGGGATGAGGAAAGAGCGAATGGATCAGAGGACGGAAGAGAGAGAGAGCAAAGCTCTTAGACTTTCGGAAGCGAAGAAACACGGGCAGAACATCGTTGTGGACTTAGAATTCTCTGATCTCATGGCTCCTAATGAGATTCATAGCCTCATTAAACAGGTGAAATTCATTTTTATTCGAGATTTTCTTTTGCATGAACAATGTTTGATTAAAATGTGAGAGTAATACTGGGTTCTATGATATTCCAATTCTCTCTTTTACTGTCTATATATACATGTTCTTAGAGATGAAAACTGTAATCAATCATTTAGTTCAGGGGATTAGGGTTTAAGAACTGAATTAATTGGAGCCCTAAACCGTAAATCCAACAATGAGTAGCCTTTCCTCCCTACCGAGCAAGGTAGACGCTTTTTTTTCTGTCTTCTAACACCAATATTGGTACTCATGGGCTCATGAATTGTAAAGATAAAATGTCATTAAGATATGGCATTGCTGTTTCTGGGTACAGTTTCTTTAGTTTGAATACTACTTTGAATGAACAAGGGTACAGTTTTTAGTTACTTATCCATTCGTAAGTGTAACATCCTTTGTCAAAAAGGTTAACTATAATTAATTTGACTCAATGCATCAAGCTCGTCTTTTTTATGGGGGTGGGGTAGAGAAGGCTTGCAACATG
The DNA here is from genome assembly GCF_001531365.2 of Cynara cardunculus var. scolymus. Classification (NCBI taxonomy): domain Eukaryota; kingdom Viridiplantae; phylum Streptophyta; class Magnoliopsida; order Asterales; family Asteraceae; genus Cynara; species Cynara cardunculus. The sequence goes on along the minus strand of NW_020203915.1, from coordinate 8,233 downwards.
TTGATTCTATGGTTCGAAACTTATGAGCTCTACGAAATTCAGCAAGAGCAATTGATGCGAAAACCGTGTAAGGGAAAAATGAAAACAAACACACAGAGCTAACTTTACGTAGGAGCTAACTAAGAGCGGGCCCCAACACTAGTACTAACATTTCAGAACTAACACAAAATCTAGAGAAGAGTAGCCTTGGCTTCATAAAAACACCTTTAGAGCTTTGTAAATGCAAAATAAAAATGTCTTATGGGCACATACTTCCGCTCTCAAGTGGGTTAATGATTCCAAACTTGGTAATGACTACAGTCTACAGAGTACCAATGCAAACTTTGTCCGAGAGCCTTGGTGGAAAGGATCTACATGTTGTTCTTTACTTTGAAGATAACAAGGAAAGGTCCCACCTTTTTGAACCTCGTCTCATACACGATGAAAGTCAAGTTTGATGTATTTGGTTTTGTAATTACAACATCATCGGAAGGAATGGATATGGCAGGTGTACCATCACATAATTCAATATCAACAGGTGGAAATGGACATGCAAATCATTCAAGAGAGCGAGAAATCATTGAACATCATAAAATACATCTACAAGACTTGATAGAAAACTCCTTGCTACGACATATTGCCTTTTAGAAGCCTAGGATATAGGAGTTGACCCACATCCTGCATTAACTGACCTTGTGAGAATCAGATCAAGTGCCCTAAATGCTATCACAAAAAGCTTGTAAGTGTAAGGAATTTTGGGAAGAGAAGAAGAACCTTAATTCAACATTCCCTTGATATACTTGGTTGCGGAAACTGGTTTAAATCCGGGTTAGGAAATGATAGCTTTGGCACGATGATAGATAAATGCGGCTTTCAGCAATTACTTCTAAAGAATAACATCTGAGAAAGTTCCTTCTGATGGCACTGCATATGGTAAAAGGGATCTAAGGGCATATAAAAGATTCAACAAAAGTAACCTTGCCTCTTGAATGAGATACCGGGCATATCTTCTTTGTTCCTTGTGAAATCCCTCTTTGGTTCGTGAAACTTAAAATTATAGATGGTATACCATTAGACTTGAGTCTTTTTTGCTAAAATCTGAATACAAGAAAGGCTTAAGAGCTTGAATAAAACGCATATGATTTCCCACAACCATTGCATCATCATCATCATAAACCAAGGCTGTTGTAAGCAAGGAACTTCCAGTTTTAGTAAACAAAGAAGAATCAAGAAGCCCTAAACCATTAGGGTTGTTGTCAACTTACCAGTTATTGTCTAGATGCTTGCTTAAAGCTAAATTTCTCATGCCAATATTTTTTGTCTCACTCACTTCTTTGAAATTCGGGAGTGTTCACAGAAACAACTGCTCTATTCTCTATAGTAGAGGTCTTGGCTGCTTACATCTCACCCCCAGACTCCATCTCTGAGTGGGGTATAATGGGCTAGTTTGGTTTTGGTTTATATACCTTCTCAAGAAGAGCTCCATGCAAAAAAGCATCGGTGAACACCAAATTCTTAGAGTTGCAATCAGTTGCAATGGAGATAGAACTGTCATGATAGTCATTCAGTTGATCACATGTGTGAGGTAATAATTTGGAACAAGAATCTCTTGTCGGTATCATATTGCAATAATTTGGATCATCAGCCACTTAGTTGATTTTCTTAACCCGTTTGCACATTATACTTCTTTTTAATGGGTGTTAGAGGGACAAATGTTGAAGTTTTATTGTGCTCAGGAATACTAGTCTCATCTTTGATCCATGTATCCTTGGCAACTTGTGTGTACTTTTTGTTACCCTATATAATAGCTTTAAGAAAATAACTTTGAGTAGTACTCGAGAAAGAATTTTTGTACAGAGATGCACTTGGGAGCAAATGATAAGATGATTAGAAACTACAGGAATTTTTGGGCTTGGAAGGAATTTATGAAAAAATTTAGTTCCCYTTGCTTCTTGTGAAGGGTTGCTAAGGCGYATCCATAATTCTTTTAGTAGTGGGACAAAGTAATTACTATAATATAAAGTAAAATAAAACTTAATTATAAAGTCAAATTAATTATAGTTAACAAATTTGCTAATGTAGCTTCTTAATTTTCCGGCGAGGATGCCCGTGGTAGCGAGACAAATCACAATGGTAGCATTGTTAAGGGTCATAAAAAATATTTACACCATGACAGACAAATTCAGTGGTATCACTCATGCCTTAGTAGATCCGGCCATGGTGCTAACAAAGAAGACGGTAAGTAAGAACATGGAGAGACAGAATTACCTGGGGAGGGGAGTAATCGGGAGGAGTACAAGAGATGCTAGTAAGTGAAATGGAAGTAGAGGAAGGAGAAATTGAAGATGGAGAAGTTACTAGAGGGCGTTTACTTTGGGCATGAGGAGATGAACGACAATGAGAAAAGGTAGGTCGTAAGGAATATAGGAACATGTTTTCATGAAAAACAACATATGCCAAGAGACAAATCTCTCTCTTTGTTTGAATACCGAGGAGCAAATAGCCTTTTTGTCAATGTGGATGGATACCTAAGAAGAACATAGTTATTCCAACAGAATTTGTGGTAGCTAAACATAGAGAGCCAAAAGCTTTGGGATGTCAATAAATGGATGGGTGTCCCAACATAATTTTACAACTTTTTAGATATTCATGAACAATTTTTAGTCTATTAAATAAAGGTAACATGTTCCCGAGAGCATTTTTGGAGCCGTGATTAAAACTGGCGAGTTAAAGACGAAGTTTTCTCTTTACATCGCCAAGCTTCTGGTGGTAATGGCTTTTCTAATTTATTATGAAATGAAACTAAACTTCATGTTCTTACACTTTGATGTATATTTCACTGTCATGCATGTAACCATAAATGTTGAAGGAGCCGTTGTTAAGTTTGGGAGTTGGGAACGAGGAATTGTCTTGCTGACATTGCAATTTTGTTAATTATTAAGAATCACATGCTAGAAAGTCCATGTTTTTTTTTCTTTCTGAAACAGCATGTTTGAAGTACGAATTCAATCTTATATAATTGACATACAGATCTTTGTTTGAATTGTAAAGACGCTTCGTGTCAATGATGAGTTTCCATGCTCACTGAATTTCTAATTTGGCTCTGCTATTGGTTGTGGTTTTGGTAGCAACTGTCTTGAATGAAAAGTTTGCTGKTGACTTGTGAATGCAGATWATGTATTGTTATGCGGTGAATGGAAGAAGTAYGGTCCCTTGTCATCTCTGGTTGACTGGCTAYGAGGGAGAAATTGAWAGCCAGTTYCAAAAGATYCCWGGGTTTGAYAAATGGATAATCGAGAAGSATAATGGTCCTTATATCAATACATTTGAAAGTGAAAAGGAGCATTTGGTATACCTGACAGCAGACTCAGAAACTATGCTCTCCGAACTTGATCCAAAGAAAATTTATATCGTTGGTGGGCTCGTGGATAGAAATAGATGGAAAGGGATAACCATGAAGAAAGCTGTAGAGCAAGGAATTGAAACAGCAAAACTTCCAATTGGGAACTACCTCAAGATGTCTGGTTCTCAGGTACAAGTCATCACAGTACTTGTTCTTTTTTTCTTTTTCTTTTCCCATTAGGGATGAGTGATGATTTGGATCTTGTCTTGTTATATTGCTTTTTTAACAAGTCTATATGTATTACCTTTAAAATGACAAATTGAACTGCTCAAGAAGCTGTTTGTCTCAAAATGTAGGTCCTTACAGTGAATCAAGTTATAGAAATACTTGTCAAGTTCTTGGAAACTAAAGACTGGAAGGCTTCATTCTTCCATGTGATTCCACAAAGGAAAAGAGGTGAATCTGAAGCACAAGGATCTCAAGAAGAAGCTCAAGTGGATGAGAATTTTGATCAAGAGATTAAAAGGCAATGCATTGAAAACACAGATAGCCTGTAGGTGTGACCTTCCATTGTAACTTATATCCTACAGTACTGCTGATGCAAAACATTTCTCAATTCCAGTTGGATTCATATGTTGATTTTGAGTTGAGCTTAAGAAATCTTTTTATATTTACCATAAATATGGAATATGACACCTGAAATAGTAGTATCAAAACATCGATCCTTGATCTGTTGTTATCTGCAATACATCTGGTATGGCCTTTTTACTGTTGTAATTGTTTAGAAAGTTGATACCCAGTTTTACATGATGTGAAACATGTATTTTTGTTAATTATAGATTTCAGTTTATTCAAACATTTATTTATGCGTACGAACAACATGGTTAATGATCTGTATCTTGTTCCCTTGTTGTTTCAGTCTGTTCCATCGTACGGTGCAACACAGGCCATAAATGTTAAGCAGGAAAAAAGATAAATGACCGATAAAAGAAAGAAAACTAAACGAGTAGCAAACAGAACGTCAACGTCTCATTGTTACCATCTCAGTTACTCTTTACAATGAGCATATGGCTCAAAACCAGCAACAGCAGTAGGTCCAGAAGGGCCAGCAACTGATGGATCCTTGAAGAAACCACCAATGCTAGCAGGACCAAAGAAGCCATTATGATGATGAAAAGCAGCAGGCACAAAAGCATATGGGCCAGGATCAGCAGCCCTCTTGACAAGTGGCTCACCCCTTATGGATCCACGTTCACCGCCATCAAATTCCCTGTAGCGATGGAGATAGACAGTCAAAGGCTCGATATAATCATCAAATCCCAGTTTGCTCATAGCCCACAGGACATCTTCAGCGGTGATGGTCTTCCTCTGCTCACGCTGGCAGCGATCATTGGCTTCGCCCGTCACAAAACTAATGTACTCAGAAACACATTCTTGGATGGTTTCTTTGGCGTCATCAGAGATCTTGGCATGTGGAGGGAGGATCTTTCGCATGATTCGGATCACATTTGCTATTGGCATGAAACGGTCTTGTTCTCGAACAGTGCACTCATTGTCATCTGTAGATGGGTTGTTGGTGTTCGTCATTTCTGGTAGCTTCAGTTTCATGTCCGTTTGCTGCTGCATCCCTGGGCGGAGAAGGTATGTAACCCGATTAGGCAGGAACCAGTTACAACTTATATGAATGAGAAAGAAGAAAAACAAAGACATGAAGATTATAGCTTTCATCATTTCTGGTTGATTAACTTGAAGATCCGCCATGAATTCACAAAAAAGAAATCTGAGAACAATGTAGTAGTATATATACAAGTTTCATTCTTTATTTTGCAATGATCGATCTTAATCATTTTCATATATACCCATGTATAAGAAAACTTGAAAGTCGTATTTTACCATGATTTTATTTTATTATTAATACATGTATATATATATATATATATGCACTTAAAAGTAATTGGAAAAAACAAAAACAGAAGACTGTAAAAGTGGAAGGAGGTGAAGTGTGCAAAAGTGACAGATTCGTGGGGTCAAGATGGTTTAGTGATATTCTTGCATGCATGCCACTTGTTCTACAATATTTGTCCAAATTCATACACACTGCTTCAAGACCAAACCTCCATTGATGATACTCATATATACACAGAAAATTATATATCAATCAATATGATATATTAGTCAATTCCTTCACCTGCATATATATATATATATATATATATATATATAATCTGTTTCAAGATCGATGCATGGACTGGTTTATTATATATATATATTGAAGAAGATAACAGAATGCATGCAGAAAAGGTAATATTGAAAACCCCATTCAAAGATTTCTTGAAAGTGGATAAAGAAGCAACACAAAGAGGCCAATGCAATTGCAGAAAAAGGAACTCCAATGGAGTGAAAGAAACATTATATATATATATATATATATGTATATGTATATATGTATGTATATGTATATATGTATGTATGGAGGAGGAGTAAAGTACCAGATGTAGGGTGAATTGGGATCCTGTGGAAACCTCCTCCACGTTGCATCTTCTCTCTCTGTCTCTCTCCAGAAACTGAAATTGGAATTGAAAATGAAAATTGAAGAGAGAGTGTTGATGATATATAGAAAGAGAGAAAGTGGTTTGTTGGGCAAATATGGACAATTAATTA
>NW_020203915.1:0-1545 GCF_001531365.2 Cynara cardunculus var. scolymus | reverse complement strand
ATATCCTTGCATTAAGATTTTAATTTAAAATTACCAAATTTATAAATTTCCTAATTTATCTATTGATTTGTGGTTAATATTGGTTCTCACAGTTACCACAAACAACTCAGTTCTCCCTTGAATAGGCCCCTATATATATATAGGGTTTATTTCAAATACAACCTATCGCATTTGTACAACCAATGCAACCCAATAAATTGAAATATTTATGGAAATGATTAGAGTTCATTTATTATGATTTAAATATTTATGGAAAATGAATACGGTTCATTAATTATGATTAATACTTTATATTAGGAAATAATCAAAACCTCTATAAAATCACATATTAATCAAATGAAATGGATGGTTGAGATTGAGTTGTATTGGTTGTACAAATGACAAGGGTTGTATAATAACCAACCTCTATATATATATATATATATATATATATATATAGACGTAGCTGGAACCACCAAGTGAAACCAACACACCTACTATACCTCTTGAATTAACTCAGTACGAATCAACTTGAAAACAAACAATTATCCAAAAAATCATCATACAAATTATAGAACTCCATTGCGTTTTTTTTCCTGACCCACTTTTTAGAATTCACATTTCTACCAAATTCTTGAGTCCTTAGAGTCGTTACATGAATTAGATTAAGGATTTGATACTTTTTGTTCTTTCTATTATATAATTTGTTATCTCCATAATAACCCATGTAGAGGGTTGCATAATAACCCACCTCTCTCTCTCTATATCACTACTAAAAAACTGAGCATTTCCGGCGCCTTTTTCGGCAGAAGTTAAAAAAGTCAACTTTTATTGGCGTCCGCCGGAAATCCGCCGGAAAAGGTAAACTGATTATATTATCGGCGGATTACCGGCGGATTTCCGGCGGACTTATTTTTTTTAATTTTTCCGCCGGAAATCCGCCGGTATTTTTTTAGAAAAATTATTTTTAAAAATTAAAAAAAAAACTTTTAACCTTTTCCGGCGGAAAATTAAAAAAATTTTAAAAAAATAAATCCGCCGGAAATATTTTTAGAGAAATCTTTAAAAAAAAAAATAAAAAACAAATCTTTTAATTATTTCCGGCGGATTTCCGGCGGACAAATAATAATTTAAAAAAAAAATAAATCCGCCGGAAATATTTTTAGAAAAATATTTTTAAAAAAAATAAAAACAAATCTTTTAATTATTTCCGGCGGAAAAATAATAATTTTTAAAAAATAAAGAAATCATTTTTAAAAATTAAAAAACATTAACGGACCATATTGGGCCTTAATAAACCGTATTGGGCCTTAATGAACCGTATTGGATCGGATTGGGCCTTAATGAACCGTGTTGGGCTTTAACGGACCGTATTGGGCCTTAATGAACCGTATTGGGCCTTAATGAACCATATTGGATCGGATTGGGCCTTAATGAACCATGTTGGGCTTTAAAGGACCGTATTGGGCCTTAATGAACCGTGTTGGGCTTTAACGGACCGTATTGGGCCATAATGAACCGTATTGGGCCTTAATGGATCGTATTGGACATTAACGGACCGTATTG
>NW_020203914.1:8941-16120 GCF_001531365.2 Cynara cardunculus var. scolymus | reverse complement strand
ATCGGTCCGCTGGTTGAACTTCGTCCATCGGTCCAATGGTTGGTCTTTCCATCGATGCTCTGGATAGTCTGTCCATCGATCCAGACTTAGTCGATTCTGCCTTGATATCTCCATTGGTCTTCTGGTTCTTCATCACTTATTGTTTTTCATTACTTTTTACATTTTGCATTATGGGTTCTAACAAAAACACACAGTAAGGTTTTAGAGAAGATGAAAGGTGGAGGATTTAGAGAAAATGAGAGGTTGAGGGTTTTAAATAATGAGAAGGGAGAAGGGAAATGTATTATGGATAATAAGGTTCAACCTAGGGAAAGCAAAAAAGTAAGATTTGACAAGAAAAAAAAAGTGTTAAGATCGGGGTGTGGGTTTGAGGTCTTGGATGAATAGGAGGATGGGGGGGAGAGAGGTTTGAAAAGAAATATGTTGGTGATTGGGGGACAACAAACCAAAAGGGGAGGATAGTGATGTGGGAGGCGGCTGATTGCCGTCTAAGTAGGCAGCACAGGAGCAGGTAGCCGAAGGTAGGGTAAAAAGGAAAAGGGGATCGGCTTGGAGAGAGGAAGCCGAAGGTGTATGGTTTGTGTGGTTTCGGTTTATGAGAGGGGGAAGCGATAAGCCGAAGGAGAGAGAGAGAAGCCAAAATGGGATCGGCTTGAGGTTTGGTTTGAGAGGGTCAAAGAAGATCGGTGTGAGAGGGTAGAGAAGTCCGAAGGGGTTTTGGCTTGTGAGATGGAAAAGAAATGGTTATGGCGAGAGATGGAGGAGGGAGAGGCCGAAGGGGTGGGTTCGGTTTGGGGGTAATCGGTGAGTGAGTGAGAGGAGAAAAGAGAAGCCGAATGGAGAGGCCGAATGAGGGAAGTCGGCTTGGGGGAAGGGGTTCGGTTGTGAGGATAGAGAGAGAGGGATCCGTGTGAGAGGGGTAGTAAGAGGAAGCCGATTGAGGGTGTTTGGAGGAATGGGGTCGGCGTGTGAGTGTATAGAAGAGAGGCTAGATGGCGGGATAGGCCGAATAGGAGGGTTGGAGAGAGGGATAGGGATCGGGTTATGAAAAGGAGTGTTCGGCTTATGAAAAGGAGGGTTGGAGAGAGGGATAGGATCGGCTAGAGGAAATGTGTGGATAGGTTTAGAATCGGTTTGGAGGGGGGATCGGTGTGTGGGTGTTTTGTATGTGAAGAAAGCCGATAGGTGAGGAGGTTAAGGAGAGAAGCCGATCTAGGGAGAGAGGAGGAGAGGGTAGGGTTTAGGTTGGGCCCAAAGGAAGAAGCCCATATATTCTTGTTAATAAAAATATAGGATAAAATACACAAAAAAAATTAAAACAACACACAAAATAAAATAAGAACTGTTTAATTTTTTTTAAACATTAAATAAAATTTAAAAATACTAATAATATATATAGTAAATACGAATTTTTTTAAGGAATTCACATAGAGACTTTTAGAGAGAGAAAAAAAGAAATTGATTTTTAAGGAAAATTATACGAGTGTAAAATCCATCATTTTTATAAAAAAATCAATATTTAAAAAAAAGAAGATATACTCACACAGACAGCAAACACAAATTATTTTTACGCAAATGATACAACAACATTTTAGAGAAAACACCCAACCCAAATGAATTAGTGAATACTCAAAAATTATTTGTCAACATTCAACATTCCCAACTCATTGATCAAAAAATTAAACCGAGCTTCATCAAGAGGCTTGGTAAACAAGTCAGCGAGTTGATAGTCTGTAGGGATAAAATGAAGTTCAACATCACCTTTCAACACATGGTCTCTGATAAAGTGATACCGAATATCAATATGCTTCGTACGAGAGTGAAGAACTGGATTGTTGGCAATAGCAATGGCACTTGAATTGTCATAGAAAATAGGAATTTCTGTGAACAACTGATCGTAATCAGCTAACTGATTTTTCATCCACAAGACTTGTGCACAACAGCTACCTGCGGCAACATACTCAGCTTCAGCTGTTGAGGTGGACACAGAATGTTGCTTCTTGCTCGTCCAACTGACTAACTTTCCACCCAACAACTGACAACTACCAGTAGTACTCTTTCTGTCAACTTTACAGTCTGCATAATCAGAATCTAAAAAAACTGTTAGATCAAAACCTGAGTCTTTGGGATACCAAAGACCCAGATTGGGAGTACCCTTTAGGTACCTGAAAATGTGCTTAACGGCTGCCAAGTGAGATTCCTTTGGATTCGCTTGGTATCTTGCACAAAGACATGTGGAGAACATAATATCTGGTCGGCTAGCAGTAAGATAAAGTAAGGAGCCGATCATTCCCCTATAACTGGTCACATTTACCGATTTGCCATYGGGGTCTGCATTCAGTTTCAAGGGGGGTGCCATTGGAGTTTTCTTGGAAGAACACTCATTAAAATCAAATTTCTTTAAAAGATCTTTAACATATTTGCTTTGATTTATAAATATTTCTTTATCGGATTGCTTGACTTGCAAACCCAAGAAAAATGTGAGTTCACCCATCATACTCATTTCATATTTACTTTGCATKAGTTTTGAAAACTTTCTACACATAGATTCTTTTGTGGCACCGAATATGATATCATCCACATAAATTTGTACAAGAATAACATTACCTTCTTGTTTCCTAAGAAAGATGGTATTGTCAATTTTACCATGGGAGAAGCCGTTTTCCAAAAGAAAAGTAGAGAGAGTGTCATACTATGCACGAGGAGCCTATTTGAGACCATACAAAGCTTTATCTAATTTATAGACATACCTTGGATGTTTAGGATCCTCAAAGCTAGAACACATCGACTTCTTCAGTAAGTTTCCCATTCAAGAAGGCACTTTTGACATCCATCTGGAAAACTTTGAATTTCTTGAATGCAGCATAGGCAAAGAAGATTCAGATAGCTTCCAACCTTGCTACATGAGCAACTGTCTCATCATAATCAATGACTTCCTCTTGCCTGTATCCTTGGGCAATGAGTCGGGCTTTGTTCCGAGTCATCGTACCGTTCTCATCCATTTTATTTCTGAAGATCCACTTTGTGCCAATAATTGTTTTGTTGGTTGGTCGAGGGACCAGTCTCCAAACTTTGTTATGCTCGAACTGCADCAGTTCTTCTTGCATGGCACTGATCCAGCTAGGATCATCAAGTGCTTCTTCAATCCTTTTAGGCTCGATAAGAGATAGGAAATTGACATACAAACAGATATTACCAGCACGACGACGTGTTTGGACACCTGCTTGCTGATCACCAATGATTTGCTCTATTGGGTGATCTCTGGTCCACTTAGTGGCAGGAGGAAGAGGAAGAGGAAGAGGAAGAGAAGTAGAGGCACCGTCAGCATTCGTTAGAGGATTGGAATAGACAACTACTGAGGTTGGGTCACCAATGTCCCTAGTAGAAGAAATAGGAACATCGACACCAGTTGAGGATTCCACACAGGAAAGAGGTACCGGATCGGCTGGTTCTTGTTCAGGACAGACCAATGGAATATTCATGTTGAATGAAAGATCTTCATTCTCATCTTCTTCAACAGGTGGAACATCATCTCCATTAGAATGTGAAGGTCCATCGACTGGAGTTGAATTCTCAGATGAGTGAGATTCCAACCATTTGTTTAGCTCAAGATCATCACTTTGGAATGATGATGTTGCAGGCACCGATCCAGATTCATCAAATCTGACATTGACAGATTCATCAATGCACTGACGACGCATGTTGTACACTCGGTAGGCTTTAGAGAAAAGAGAGTAACCAACAAAGATTCATTCATCAGATTTAGAATCAAACTTTCCTAACTGATSTCTGTCGTTCAGAATATAGCATGCACTACCAAACACATGAAGGAAGCTGATGTTTGGTTTTCTRCCATGAAATACTTCATAAGCAGTCTTATTGTGTCTTTTCACAATTATAGACCTATTTTGAGTAAAGCAAGTTGTATTGACAACTTCAGCCCAAAAATAGGTCGRAAGACTTGCTTCACTTAGCATTGAACGTGTAGCTTCACATAGTGTACAATTTCTCCTTTCAATAACTCCATTATGTTGTGGGGTTCGAACTACTGAGAAATTTTGAGAAATACCCTTGTCATCAAAGAAGCTTTCAAGAACACTGTTTTTGAATTCAGTGTCGTTGTCACTTCGAATTGATCTGACAAGTTGACCATTCAAGACTTCAGTCCGCTTCACAAAGTTGATAATTCCTTCAGCTACATCACTCTTGTGTTGAAGAAAGAAGACCCAAGTATATCTTGAGTACTCATCCACAATAACAAGAGTATAACGTTTTCCACCCAAACTTTGAACACTCACAGGACCACAGAGGTTCATGTGGAGCATGTGCAAAGGAGCAGAGATAGAAGAGCACATCTTGGACTTGAAACTTGCTTTGGTTTGCTTACCTTTTTCACAAGCAGCACACAGCTTCACTTTGACATATGACATCTTTGGAAGTCCAATAACCAGATCTTTACTAGAAAGATTGTTGATGGTTTTGAAGTTGAGATGGGACAACCGTTTATGCCATAGCCAATTTTGATCAGCAATAGCCTCGGAGTAGAAACAGATGTTAGCATCAGAAGAGCTAGAAGAGTCCAGGTTGATCACATAGACATTATTCTTTCGGATACCAGTTAATACCTTCTTGCCAGAAGAGTCAAGAATAGTACATTGGTTTTCTTCAAACTTTACAATGAAGTTGAGATCACATAGTTGACTGATGCTTAACAGATTGTGCTTCAGTCCATCCACATAAGCTACTCGATTGAAGGTAACCGAGCCATTAGAAAGAACACCATATCCTCTAGTAGTACCTCTGGCATTATCTCCAAATGTTACAGAAGGACCAGGTTCAGACACATAGTTGAACAACAGGGACTTGTTTCCTGTCATGTGTCTTGAACATCCACTGTCCAAGTACCATATATGTCGGTGTCCTAAGCCCTGAAAACACAGATAAATCAGTTTTTAGGTACCCATTTTACAATGGGTCCATTCGGGTTAGGAATATCTTCTTCTTTCTCTTCTCTTACTAGCCTAGAGATTTTTTCATTGGGACAGTTCTTGGCCATGTGAAAAGTGTCACCACAGTTATAACATTTTCGATAAATAAACACATGTTTAATATGAATTAAAGGTGTGTGCTTAACTGTGTTAACATGCTTTTTTGGATTTTTTGAGAGAAGAAGAAGCTTTGGAAGGAAGGACAAAGGATGAATAGGGTTTTGGACCAAGAATCCCTTTTTCAGACTCAGGGATAGGTTTCTTAGAAGAAGTAGAAACCTTGGAAGCCTTTTTCAAAGAAACTGGCCTAGGAACGAACTCAGTAATAGAAGGTACTGAGGTACCAGTCTGAGAAGCAACAGCTGACTGAGATGAGGTAGCCAAAGGCTTATGTTTCATCTTCAGTTTGGATTTTGGCTTCTTATTCTTGATAGGGTTGTCCACAGACTTTCCTTTCTCAGCCGCAGAGAAACAACGATTCAAAGGATGCTTTAGATGCTCAGATGTTTTAGATTTAGAAGGATATGCATCAGAAGATTCCTAAAGATAGAGAGAGTTAAACACACAGTCGACATGAACATTCTCAGATTCAGTGTTTGAACTTTTACCTTTGACAAAAATTCCGAACTTAAGAGATTTTCCATTTTCATTGGATCTAGGAGAAAGAGATCCAATAGAATCAGATAAGAGAGCTGGAGAGGAGGAAGAAAGAATGTGAGAAGAAATGCACAAAAAGTCATCAGGAGTACACAGATCCATATGATCATAACCTATGCCAGTCTTTACTTCAATAGGAAGTTGGTCATGTAAGATTTTATCTAGGTTCTTGGATGATCTAGCCCATTTTTGAAGAATGGATTTTTCTTTATCCAACTTCTCAAAGACCTTAGATTTTTCTTTGTTAAGAACATTGTTTATTAACTTTTGTTCTTTCAGGTCATTTTTTTCAACTTATCAAAGTCTTTCAGTTGATTCATGCATTTATGTAACTGATTAGTTAGACTTTTGATTTCAGGGTCAACGTTCTTCTTAGCAGATCTAGCATTGTAAAGATCAACAGATAAAGAATCATAAGCTTGAACCTTTTCAGATTCAGAGAGAGAAGAGAAGTTGTTTACCTTTTTTGGTTTGACCAGATCTTTGGCATCCTTAGAGGTAGAAGGTAGATTAGCAGCAGCAGCAGAGGAGGAGTCCTTGACAGAGTCTTCTATCTCCTGGATGTTGGCCATAAGACACAGATGTGCCATGTCCTTATCACTGGAAGAAGAGGTTGGCTTATCAATCCAGTCATGAATCTCAGTGATGAGACCCTTACCTTTTCTCTGAAGGCTCAGGTTCTTTGTCTTTTCTCTCTTGTACTTTGCCTTGTACTTATCGTGAGAGGATCGGCTAGAGGGATGAGAAGGATGACGCTTAGAGATCCTTTTGCTTTTGCACTCAGCAGCAAAGTGATATTTCTTGCCACAATTGAAGCACTCCTCATTGGACAGTTCAAGAGGAGCTGACTTAGATTGATCTAAGGTTCTTCGGTCGGTGACCTTAGATCTGGGAGAGAAGTTAGAAGAGCCCTTTTTGGCATACCTTTTGAAGTTGGTAGCCATCATGGCCATGTTGTCAGCCAAGTCATTAACTGAGGGTTCATCACCCTCATCATCAGCATCATCAGCATGACTTTCAGCAAGTTCTTCTTTTCTGACAACATCTTCTTCAGTGTCAGATAGATAAGTGATACGAGGTGCACTGACTGGCTTCCTCGTATCGTTGGAGAGAAGGGAAACAAGAGAAGAAGTTATGTGATCCTTCAATAATGTCTTTTTGAGAAGCTTGGTTTGCTCATAATTATGGAGAGTTCCATAAAGAGCAGTCAAAGGCATATTTTCAAGATCTTTACTTGTCTTGATATAAGTGCAGATGTTTTCCCAGAAGTTAGGTAAACAGTCCATGAACTTGCATAGGACTTCTTCATTTTCATAGACTCTACCATGAAACTTCAGATCATTKAGAAGGCTGTTAAACCTGTTGTAGTACTCAGTGAGAGATTCACCTTTCCTGTGCACAAAGAGCTCATATTACCTAACAAGGCCAATCTTCTTGCTTTTCTTTACTTCGATGGTTCCTTCATACAAAACACATAGAGTGTTCCATATGTCCTTTGCAGTAGAGAGATTTACCAGGGAGTGGAAGACATCAT
>NW_020203914.1:1879-5807 GCF_001531365.2 Cynara cardunculus var. scolymus | reverse complement strand
AGAACAATATGATTATCCTAATTATATTTTAAATTTTATATATTTAAAATAAGATGTTTATCTTGTATTTGATTATGTTTATCTGCAATTAGTTACACAAATTCAGATATGGAACTTTAATAAGTTGTACCTACGCACAATCTACTTGTAATCTTGAGTTTTAAGTAATATGCATTAATAAACAGTACTTTACGTATAAAAAGTACTTTTTAAGAGTTTTTGTCAAATGCTTTATAATATAGTATAGATTATTTTTTTTTATATATAATTTTAATTTAAGTTTAATAATAAAACAATTTATTTTTGGTTTAATATTATAAATTTTATAAATATAGTAATTAAGTATTCTGTTAGAACTCAATGATTATACTAATTATATTTTAATTTTTTTATATTTAAAATGAGATGTTTATCTTGTATTTGATTATGTTTATCTTGTATTTGATTGTGTTTATCTGCAGTTAGTTACACGAATTCAGATATGGAGCTTTAATAAGTTGTACCTACGCACAATTTACTTGTAATCTTGAGTTTTAAGTAATATGCAGTAATAAACAGTACTTTACGCATAAAAAGTGGTTTTTAAGAGTTTTTGTCAAATGATTTATAATATAGAATATATTTTTTATATATAATTTAATTTAAGTTTAATAATAAAACAATTTATTTTTGGTTTAATATTATAAATTTTATAAAGACAATAATTAAGTATTTTGTTAGAATTTAATGATTATACTAATTATATTTTAGATTTTTTATATTTAAAATGAGATGTTTATCCTGTTTTTTATTGTGTTTATCTGCATTAGTTACACGAATTCAGATACGGGATGAAATCGGATAGGGATGAACGAGTTTAAGAGTTTTAAGAGTTTAAGCCAAATGCTTTATAATATAGTGTGTATATATATATATATATATATATATATATATACTAGTTGTATACCCGCGCAATGCGGCGGGAGTCACAAATGTAAATGATTTGAATAAATAAGAGTTATGGTTTCAATGGTCTCGAGCGCCGATAAATTATATGATAGTTAAAAATCCAATATATTTACACCAACCTAACCTAACCAAACCTAATTACTAATGAATAAAAAAAATCATTTTACATAATATTTGTATTTGTATCTTGATGTACGAATATGGTAAAAATGATTAAATAATTGACCCAAATATTGGACAAAACCAAACAAATTTAATCATCTACCAACATTAATCAAATGTACAAATTTAGTTTAATTAAATTGATTATCAAATGTAATGTACAATAAACAAATGAATTAGATCAACTCCATCTAAGAGAAGGTTCCCTTGACTGCATAAAAGCATTATTTTGAAGTTTAATCTATTAAAAATATAACAAAAACACCCTAAAAATTTATACAATGATCATTTATCTTCAGCAGACGCCCAACAAATCACCCATCTCTTTGAAGAAAGCCGATTAACTAAAAAGATGACACCTATAAAAAAATAAAATTGTTTATGAGAAATAGAACAATACAGGGAGGTTCAAATGAAACCAACAAAAACGGTGGAAAACCTTAAAACAAATTTCAACCTTTGGATAGATTTAATCCAACGAATATGATCAAAAAGGTGGTTACAACACTGGAAGGCTCCAATTAATGAAAATTTCCATCCTTCGTTTTTCTTTGGATCAGATGGGTATCGAAGCTCTCCAGCAGCTTCGGATGAAACCATATCCAGACATGCTACGATTTGGATACAGGATACAGCAGCAAATCATAAAATCATGAACACAAAACATTATTTTCCCAAGCACTAAATATAAATTTTCCAAAAAGCCACAATCTGTTCAATACTTGTAGGAAAAATATAAATTTCTCGTGACTAAATGAGTAGTGAAAGGGCCATAACATTTCCTGAACAATGTAAAGATCATAGTTCCTTTCCTATGGGGAGCTTTGTATACAGTTTACATATGCCAATGAAAACTTCTCCTAGAAACATGCATCATAAAAATCAGTCCTTTTAATATACCGTTGCAACAGCTGCATAGCAAACCTCAATATACCTCTCCCCATGATTATGGACCCCCTCCCAACAAACCTATGATACTGCATTCTGTCAAGAGCCTGGACAACACAAACCAAAGGATCCTCTGTTTAACTAACAAGCAATAACTCTTCCAATAGAAAGCATCAGGAGTTAAACATTCAATGTATTCTATTCCACGTTGGGATGAGTGACAACTATTCAATTTTTTTCCATCTTAAGTGTAGAATGTTAGGTACACCACAGACTGAGAAGGTTACTATATGAAACAAACTTGGATCTTTAATCTCAATGAAACAAAAATTATACTGGAAATGTGCTGCACTATCCATAGCAATTCAGGCTTACCTCCTCCTGAAACCTCTAAAGCATGAGACGCTTCTATTCGAGATCCATAAACAAAAAACTTGTCTTTTATTAAACAAAAAACTTAATAATATTATTTTTAAACCAAACTAAATCCATAAACAAAAAACTTAATAATATTATTTTTATTGGTAGTGGTTTGAAGTTCTTGATGGATGGGAACCAACACAGTAACCTAAAAGATGATACAGCAAGTGAAGCAGGGTATTGGGAGCCTCCCTATATATTAAACTTGTCTTTTATTAAATTATTAATATGGATTTTGCAGAGAACATGAAAAAGATACCTGGATTGTATGATAAGAAAGATGGATGAATAGACTTACATCTATTGAACCTTTCTTGGCTTTGAAGTTCTTGAGGATGAAGCCATCGTCTATGGCGGCGGAGTGGTGGGTGGTGAAGTCTAGGTCTTTAGGTGAGTCAGTTGTGGTGTCGCCGACGGTTGAGTTGAAAGGGGTGAAAGATACACGAAAGCTCACGCACATTGGCTTGCACGAGTAGACGACATCCTTCCTCAACGTTTTTCCGTACACCATAACCGTCTTGAAGGCAGTGCCCTTGCTCCCGGATAGCGTCAGTGTGGCCGAGAAAAGCCGCTCTGGCACAGAGAGCAACTTCGGCACGAAGGTTCTTGTCGGTCTTCAGACCACCGCTGCCGTTGAACTGAATCAGAGCCAAGGAGTACAGTGCCGGTGAACTCACCCCAGTAACGCATCTTCTCCGGTGATTTCTTCACCACCGACCACTAACCTCCCCCTTTTCTCTTCTTCATCTCCCCCACCTGCCACCATCGTAAAACCTAGCTACAAAATAAAAAACAAGAATGAACAAATTTGTGTGAAAACCTATTCAGATTAGAAAACCTAAGATTAAACACAAAAACGATGTGCAGATCTGAAAACTAAACAAAAACCACATCCAGATAATGAAACCCAAATCAAAACCATTCGCCGATAATTCTTCCACACTGAAGGAATGGTACGGGGGAGAAGGGAACGAAGACGGTCCGATTGATAGCTGATGTGTAGAGCAAGTATCGATTCAGATTTGATGCAGAGAAGGTTGGGCTTCGATATACGTGGGGTACTGTCGGAGTGTTTCCTGCCATAAAGGGGGAATGGGAACAAGAAGAGGAAAGAAATAGGCCAATGGGTGAAGCAAACAATCGCCAACGAGATACATCTGGGTTTAAAAACCTGGTGTGGTGATGATGGAGGTCTCCACAAAACCTGGTAACCACAAGATCTGGTGTGGTGAGAGTGGAGGTCTCCACAAACCATCCCCAACGAGATACTTTTGTCAATAACTAGTGGTAACCCACAAAACCTGCAACCCATATCAAATTTTTGGTTCAAATCATCTTCTTGGTTCCATCTAGTTTATACCTCCCCAACGGATTACTATATAACACATACAAACCCAAAAATCAAACATAGATCTTGAGAAGAAACAGAAAATCGGTGATAGAAATCAAAACCCCAAATCAGAAGTCAATGGGGGTTTAAACTAATCTCAAACCAAAACTCCAAATCGTT
>NW_020203914.1:0-1073 GCF_001531365.2 Cynara cardunculus var. scolymus | reverse complement strand
TAATCAATAATATTACTTAATGATTTTTAATTTGTACAAGATATTCATATTTATTTTGGAAAATAATCAATAGTGATATTTAAATGATTTTGTTTAAAGATAAAATCAGAAAGTTTATATCTGAAATCGGAAAATGAAATAATTATTTTTGTATAAAGTTCATAGATGATAAAAAAGTGAAACAATGATTTTTATCTAAATTTTATAGGGGAATTTAGATAATCAAAGTTCATAGGTGAACCGCAAAACAAAACAACGATTTTTATTTAAAGTAAGTGAAACTAAATAATCAAAATTCATAGGTGAAACCAGAAAATGAAACAATAAATATTATTTAAAGTTCGCGAAATCAGAAAGTGAAACAATAATTTTCATTTAAAGTTCGGGAAACTAGAAATTGAATGAGATAATTAAAAAAGTTTGAACATGTTAATAGGTGAAATCAAAAATTTCATAAGTGAATGAGATAATTAAGTGAATATGATAATTAAGGAATGTAATAATTAAATGAATGAAATATTTATAGAATGTGGTATCAATATATAAAAAAGACAAAAAAAACCCGGTTAACAAAGTTAATATTAAATGTTCAGTATGTATGTATATATATATATATATAGAGAGAGAGAGACTTGGGATCATGTGAGACCAAAGATTTTTCACGAGACCCGTAAGACCAATTCTCAACCCTTGGATTAGATCTACAGTCAAACAATCTAATCATTCATAAACGCCACGAGACTTCTAAATAATCACAAAATTGCCACCGTGCAACTTTAGACTATTAGATCATTAGTTTATAAAGTTGATCAATGAACATAAATTGGTCTTATGGGTCTCATGAAAAATTCTTGGTATCACGTGAACCCAACCCTATATATATACATACTAGTTGTGTACCCGCGCAATGCGGCGGGAGCCATGGATTTTAACGATTTTGAAATTCCACTGATTTTATAAGATAAGATTTAACGATGATATATGGTACATTTGGTATTTACATATTAATACAATTTGAATAAATAAGAGTTATTGTTCCAATCACAGACTATCGATGAAAAAAATTGTATGAT
>NW_020203913.1:13396-15457 GCF_001531365.2 Cynara cardunculus var. scolymus | reverse complement strand
ATGCTGAATCTCACCACTTAAAGGCAATTATCAATTAGCCATCGATTCTCAATATCTCATGGTTATGCCAATAAGTGATACATTAACAAAGCCATATATTCTCTAAGTATCTTAAACTAGAGCCTCTGGTTCTAAAGACCAGAGCCTCTGGCCATATAGAATGACTTAGATTTATTGGCAAAATTTCGTCTTTGCAACCAAAACCCCTCTAGTTTTATTAGTAACCAGAGCCCCTCTGGTTTTAAAAGAAATTTGAGCTCTTCTGGTTCAAAGTAAATACTTGGTATTTCTTATCAAGTATTTTTTCTTCCATCCAGAGCCTCTGGTTCCAAAGACCAGAGCCTCTTGTTCCAGCCTTTACTTGCTATTATGTTATTCTCTTTACAACCAGAGCCTCTGGTTCTACAGACCAGAGCCTCTGGCTTAAGATTCTTTGAAAGCAAGTAAACTTTTCCCCTTTCATCTTCCTTATTATAATTTTTTTACAACCAGAGCCTTTGGTTCTAAAGACCAGAGCCTCTAGACACCATCCATCGCTTTTAAATCTTTCTTTTCCTTCCCCTTTGACACCAGAGCCCCTCTAGTCCTTGCTCACTAAAAATCATTTATGACTAAGTGTTTCCAAAGACCAGAACCTCTGGTTCCAAAAACCAGCGCCTCTGGTTTTTCTCTCATCCTTCACAACCAGAGCCTCTGGTTCTAAAGACCAGAGCCTCTGGCTTTCAAACCCTTTGCAACCTTCGTCCCTCTGGTCTCAAGTTTCATTCCTTTTCATTGCCCTTCAAAACCAGCGCCTCTGGTTGTATAAACCAGAGCCTCTGGTTATCCAAAATGTAAACTCCTTATTGTTTCTAGGGGGAGTTTTTACATTTCCTTTCATATCTCCATGCATCCTTTAAGGAGGAGCAAAAAGTTTACCTTTGTAAACTTGCATTTTCCATCCAGAGCCTCTGGTTATACTATCTAGAGCCTCTGGTTTTATAAAAATGCTACATATGATTATATTACCAGACCTCCTCTGGTTTTATAAACATGGATTGCTACATTTCAACAGAGTCTCTGATTTGTCACCCAAATTCTCTATATCAAACAAATCCAACATTTCTACTTGTCTTCTTTGACATTAAAACCAGAACTCCTCTGGTTTCCCACCCACTTTATCATGCTTAACCAGAGCTCCTCTGGTTAACCACTCCTTTTGGTATGGATAACCAGAACTCCTCTGGTTCCATAAAAACATAAAACTCATCTTAATTGAAACAAATTTTTAAGATTATACCAAATTGCAGCTTTTGTGACTAAAAACTATACATCAAGGGTTTTTAGAAGACCAAAACTTCGTAATTAGTATTAATCTTCCAATTAGATGAGATTTTAATTTTTTTTCTTTGGGAAACGTCTTCACCAAGCTATTTGGAATGAATCCTCATTTCAAATCATTTATGACGTCACTCCAACCACGCGCCTGACACAAAACAGGYTGTCCCCTTTTTGCCGCTTCATTCTTTTTCCCTCCCAAACCCCAGCGTGACACGTGTCCACATTCATTTATGGCACGTACTATGAAGACGACTCACGTTCCTCCAATCCCATCATACAATACCCAACCGCTCCTTTCTCATGATTATTATATTATAATAATCAAAGAAACGTTTCCCTTCCCTCTCACACCCTACCCATCTCCACTATATATACTCATCTTCCCAACCATTCCCATATTTACGCCTTCATAACATGCAAACCTCTTTCTGACGAACACATACTAACCTGCAAACTTCCATAGCAATGGTATCCTCCGCTTCCCACGAATCCGACAACAATGATAGATGCCTTCAATCCACGGGAGCAGACAGTAGGACTATCGTCTTCCTCCCTATGAAACCCAATAATCACTAGATCGAGCTTAGAAACACTCTCTTTGACGATAGGTACGGGATCATAATTGAATTCTTCAAAAACTGCATTCTCCTCCCTGCTCTCACTTTGGTAAATCCAAAAGTTCCTGTCAAATACGTTCAACAATACTGGCAAAACTGTGAATTTGGTGATGCCAGTCACGGT
>NW_020203913.1:9340-12067 GCF_001531365.2 Cynara cardunculus var. scolymus | reverse complement strand
CATCTGTTGCTGTAGGGGTTACCCAACTAGCAGATCTAGTCACTAAGGCTGAGTTCCAAGCCTATGTTGACAAAGTGACACGGTCCTTGGATGACCTTAAACTCCTAATACAAGGGCTGGTGGATAAACAACCCTCACCCAATACCTTTGACCTCAACCAATCCCTTGCCATTCTTCAACGCCATCTAAACCAGATCGATACCCAAACCCAAACCAACTCTTCCCACTTCCAAATTATCCAACAAACCATCACCCAACATCATAACACCATCTCATCCCTAGCCWCCCAACGCAACCAAGTCCTTCTCCAATCCCTTGCCACCCTCACGGCTCAGGCAACTGAGACTGATGAAAATCTCACATACATCATTTCCTAACTACAAACCATCACTCGCCATCTTCATCAACTACCATCCTCCATCATTTCTCAAATTCCCACACCTTCTCAACCTACCACCTCTTCATTCGATGAAACCCTTACCACCCTCACCCATCAAATAACATCCATCCAAGACACTCTCACCCAACTACTCGCTGCCATCCTTGCCCAAATACCTCAACCCACCCCTCAACCACCTCCTCCCTCTGCAGGCCCCTCATTCGATGAAGCCTTCTCTTCCTTCACTGCAAAGGTGAGAGATCTAATCGCCAACCTTCCTATTCCCCTACCAACTTCCACCTCCACCATTCCATCACAACCTACAGCCTCCTCCTCCACCATCGCCTTTGCCACAAAGGCAAACCTACAGGCATTATCAAGAGCGTTGGTATCCTCTTTCAACGAGATCAGCGCAAAGTTTGTTCATCGAGCCATCCAACCAACAAAGGCTCTCACTAAAACGATGGTCGATGAACAACGACAAACATCAACTCTCCTTCGTTCAATGAAGGAGACCACAAGACAGACAGCCCTGAGGGAGTATCTTATATCCCTCAGGAAGAACAAGAAGAAGAAGAGGTCCCATGCCTCATGCTCGAGCAGCTGACCGCAGAAACGAAGACGACACGATGACCAAGACCCCGATGATCAAGGCCTTGGCCCTCGTGAGGGGGAGACAACGGCGGCTGCACATGCAACACAATCCGCTGCACCACAACCATCATCCACTCAACCATAACCCCCAACCGATCCCATCGAGTTGAGCTCTTCAACCGATAAAGAACCCACTACCCCTCCAACACAAACAAACCTACCCTTAACCCCTTCACCAATACCTCGCCCATCTCAACCATTCATCATTTCCATATCACCAGAACCTACAAACCAACCTAATTCACCCACATTACCAGAACCCACAAACCAACCTACTTCACCCACATTAATATAGCCCACAAACCAACCAACTTCACCCACACAATCAGAGCCCACAACAACCCAACAACCAGAACCTATAACTACCCTTCCTTCATCACCCCAACAACCAAAAGAAATCCATGAACCTGAAACCACCCAAACAACCAAAACACCCTTGGTGCAAGCGGATATTCCCTCTTCATCGGGGCATCCTCCACAGAGCCTAGTGGATGAAATAATTCAGAACATGGAGTCAATAAGGAGAAGACCTCAAGTTCCTATCAAGGAGCCAGTAATGATGGAAAATATCCATCAATATATGTATCAAGATAGAGAAGAAAGCCTGTCAACCAATCTGCCAATCCTATCACCAGAGTCAATGAATCTTCTGCATCATTGCTTCGTAAGACAGACTACTCAAGATCCTCGAGCTGYCTYTTCRAACGATGGTATAAGAAGAGTCTTAGACTTAAAAGTCAAGTCCTTTGCCAACAGAGCTATTCGCTACATCGAGTTCAGAGTGGAAAGAGCTCATAGGGAAGTTAGCTTCTTCAACGAGAACGACCTTATCAACCTCAATCCATATGACTTGATAGAGTTATATGGTTATACGGCTCAGTGGCAAGATCATGGTATAAGATTCGGTATGACTAACAGAGCTATTGTCAAAACAATGGAGTCCCTGGTAAACCTTAGAGCCAAAAGAGATTTTGAGATTGCTTTAAGGTTAGGCATTGAGAGATTGTCCTACGGTCCACCAGATGAAGATTTCCAGGACCTACAGGAGATACGTTCTGCTTCAGTCTTGACTCAACCTGAACTCGGACTTGTTTACAAGAATGAGCTTGGGGTTAAAAAGTTCTTTAGAATGTCTGAAGCCTTCAAGTATTCAACAGARAYACTTGAATGGTTTCAGAAAAATATTAGAGACAGACTGGGCAGAAGCCACGTGCCGAGGGAAGAGGGAAACCATTTTATTCAAGAAATCTCAACGGTGATTGCATACAGAGGATTACTCCTGCGCTTTAGAGAAATATACTCGGGTAATCCTTGAAGAGATGGATTTTTTTTGCCTTGATGTACATTTGCTTCCAGTCTTGTACAGAAAATTCATCATCCAATGAAAATTTGGAATTTGATGTTTTTCTTATAGATTAGTGTCTGTTCTTCATATTTGATTAGATTAGACTCTGTTATTTCATTACTTAAGGGGAGATTGTTAGACTCCATAATGCAAAATGTAAAAAGTAATGAAAAATAATAAGTGATGAAGAACCAGAAGACCGATGAAGAGATCAAGGCAGAAAAGACTAAGTCTGGATCGATGGAAAGACTAACCAGAGCATCGATGGAAAGAGCAACGATCGAACCGATGGATCAAGTACAACCAACGGATCGATGGATGATGCGATGGAAAGTGTATTCATTGATGC
>NW_020203913.1:1936-9260 GCF_001531365.2 Cynara cardunculus var. scolymus | reverse complement strand
TAGCTAGAATATCTGCTAGAAAGTAGTAATAGTTAGTTATCTTAGCATTAGCTAACTAGTATAAATAGATGACTAGGTCTATTGTAAAAAGTGCGCATACATAAAAAGTCCTCTTTGTGTTTTACGCTTTATCAATAAAGTAAAACCTTTGAAGCTCAAACTRTTCTTTAATATTCATATATTAATTTTGAGTCTTCTTAACTTTCTTCATAAAATCATTATAATTTGGTTATTTGTAACTAGATTATAACTGTTATTGAGAGATCTGGGATCAACAAGTATTTTTGGAGTTGGATAGAAACACCCGTCTATAATCTAGATATAAAACAATCTAGATTAGTAGGTTGTTATTTATCTTCTCAGTAGCTGTTTTGTAAGCGCTTTAATGTTACCTTCGTTGGCTGATTTTTATATCAGGATTTTTGTTTTTCGTTAATTATTTTCGGTATAATGTATCCTTTTTATTTTAGGGTGTTATAAGTTGGTATCAGAGCCCTAGTTTAAGTGAACTAGGTATGGATTCTTGACGCCTAGACTTAAGCTGAGACTGTAAGTGTTAATTGTGAGTTGTGGGTAGGAACTTTTAAGATAAGAGAACACTAGGGTCATCGGAGTTACCCCGTTCATGAATTGTGACGATGGTGTTAAGAATTCTTATGTATAACTTATTCAAAATTTCACTTAGCTAATGCTATTTTGAGTAGGTTATTACACAAGCGTGCTTGAACTTACTGTTATTACAAGAATTTATGAACGTATTGGTAGGTTTTATGTTAATCCCGTGTTCGTCCTATCATAACTCTCTTTCACTCTCTTGTATGGCAGTCTAAAATGGTGAATACTCGGAGTAGACGGGATACCTTACCAGAGGGTCACGCGGTGACCGAATCTACCGTGGATCAACTGCCACGGACCGCGATCGCAAGAGTACATCCTAGACAAAACATCTTGGGCTGTGGAGTTGACCACGTTTCCCAAGTCAATCTTGCCACCTCTAATCCCGTAATGGAAGAAGAAACCCCAGAATCTAGAATGATGGGATCAATGATGAACGCTATGAACAGAGAAATGGCCCAGCAACAAGAGTTCTTTCTGAAGTTGTTGGAGGATAGAGATGTCAATAACCGTAAGCACGAAGCGGTTGCCGAAAACGTGACTATTGTGGGATCCGGAGGTACGGGAAATGGAATTCCAACCCAGGAGCAAGCAACGATTGAGGCAAGACAAATGGGTAGAATTTGCTCTTACAAGACCTTCCTATGTTGCAAGCCACCGGAATTTGTGGGGTCGGACGATCCCGTGGCATGCATGAATTGGCTCCGGGAAATCGAGCAAGCCTTCCGGGCTTGTGACTGTGATGAGGGGCAAAAAGTGAAGTTTGGCTCTCAAATGCTGAGGGGTGCAGCTCTTACCTGGTGGAACATTGTCATCTCGACCATCAATACTACAGAATTGACCAAGATGAGTTGGACCACATTCAAGAAAAAAGTAATGGAAGAATATTGCAATGAACAAGAGATGGATCGCATCGAAGAAGAATTCCGAACCCTTAAAAAGGGAAATTTGTCAGTAAGAGACTACACCCGACTTTTCATGGAAAAGTTAAATTTGGTGGGACATGTGGCCCCAACGGAGAAAGATAAGATGAAAGCCTACCTTAAAGGGCTACCTGCAGACATGATGGTAATGGTTAGGAACTCAAGAGCTTCCACYCTYAGGGAAGCAATCGAAGAAGCCAAGGTCTTGGAATCAWCTTAYGTTAAGGGAAAGGAAGAAAGGATGTCGAGTGGTGAGAAGAGRAAATGGGAAGGGCCCTATGCACCATCYAAAAGKCCAAACCACTTTGGCAACAACAATCGCGGAACCMATCCCAAACAAGAGACAAGATGGTGTCCCAGGTGTCRCAGCAAAYATCACGGCCCGTGTAACACCAAYGCTACCCCCACCAAATGCTTTAAGTGTGGGAAGACAKGCCAYACGCRAAACGAGYGTTCAATCAAGGGACCCATATRTTTTGAATGCGGGGAACCRGGCCATTTCAAGAATGATTGCCAAAAGTTGAAAACAGGTGGGAGTCAAGGAAGAAAWGWGGGCGCCCCGAAAGCAACCGGTCGAGCCTTTCAGATGTYGAGAGAAGAAGCTAAGGCGTCGACRGATGTAGTGTCGGGTACRTTCCTTGTTAACTCCRTACCTGCTCATGTACTTTTTGACTCGGGTGCTTCATGTTCCTTTRTGTCCACTGCATTCTATCAACACTTGCATACGCCACCTAGTWCACTAGAGGATGCGTTAATCATAGAGATAGCAAATGGTAGTCAARTTTTGGTGCGCRAAATTGTTAAAGGTTGTGTTTTGGGRATTGAAGGAAWGGAATTTCGGGTGAACCTCATACCCATGGCTATAGGCGGATYCGATGTCATTATTGGGATGGAYTGGTTGGTAGAGAACCAAGCGGAAATCTTATGCTCTAAAAAGMTGATCCGAATCCCTTTACYGGATGGGGATGYTGTGCTAATTTACGGAGAAGGAAGGAAAGGAAATGTAGTACTCTTGTCCACAGCAAAGACACGTAAGTGTCTAGCTAAAGGATGTTCCTCGTTCATTGCTTACGTACTGGATACTAAACTAGAAAAAAGGGGAATTGAGGATGTAAATGTGGTTAATGAATTTCTCGACATATTCCCTGAAGACTTACCTGGCTTACCACCTGATAGACAGGTGGAGTTCCGAATCGATCTTATTCCGGGAACCGCCCCTATTGCTAGAGCCCCTTACCATTTAGCACCATCCGAGATGCAAGAGTTGATGTCTCAACTGCAAGACCTTCTAGAGAAGGGATTTGTTAGACCGAGCTCGTCGCCATGGGGAGCTCCAGTCTTATTTGTAAAGAAGAAAGATGACACCATGAGAATGTGCATTGACTATCGAGAACTCAATAAAGCAACCGTAAAGAACAAGTATCCTCTTCCCAGGATCGACGACCTTTTCGACCAACTTCAGGGAGCTAGTTGCTTCTCAAAGATCGACCTTCGTTCGGGATATCACCAGGTACGTGTGAAAGAAGATGATGTAGCAAAGACAGCCTTTAGAACGCGTTATGGGCACTATGAATTCCTGGTTATGCCCTTCGGTTTGACGAACGCGCCGGCGGTATTCATGGACTTGATGAACCGAGTGTGCCGACCTTTCCTCGACAAGTCAGTGATAGTATTCATCGACGACATTCTCATTTATTCCAAGAACGAATCAGACCATGAGCAACATCTCCGGGAGGTCCTCGAAATGTTAAGGAAGGAGAAGTTGTATGCAAAATTCTCTAAGTGCGACTTTTGGCTGGAAGAGGTGCAATTCTTAGGTCACGTAGTCACTCGAGATGGGGTGAAGGTAGACCCATCCAAGATCGAGGCAATGATGAACTGGGAACCACCAAAGAGCCCTACAGAAATCCGGAGTTTCTTAGGCCTGGCGGGCTATTATAGAAGATTTATCCAAGACTTCTCCAAGGTCGCTTCTTCCTTAACGGCGTTGACAAGGAAGAATGCGAACTTTATCTGGACCGAGAAACAAGAGCATGCTTTCAGAACCCTCCAAAAGAAATTGTGTGAAGCCCCAATTCTCTCGCTATCGAAGGGATCCGAAGACTTCGTAGTCTTTAGCGACGCGTCAAAAATGGGTTTGGGTTGCGTCTTGATGCAAAGGGGGAAGGTGATTGCCTACGCGTCAAGACAACTCAAAGATCACGAAAAAAAGTACCCCACTCATGATTTGGAACTAGCGGCTATGGTGTTGGCCTTAAAACTTTGGCGACATTACCTTTATGGTACCAAGTGCAAACTTTTCACCGATCACAAGAGTTTGAGGTACATCTTCGACCAGAAGGATCTAAACATGAGGCAACGGCGTTGGCTTGAACTGCTCAAAGACTACGAATGTGAATTACTATACCATCCGGGTAAGGCAAACGTAGTGGCGGATGCTTTGAGCCGAAAGGAGTACGATGGTGGAACGAAAGTTGTGCTTACCATGATCGATATAGTGTCCATTATGATCGGTCAAATCAAGGTGGCACAATCAGAAGCACTCCAAGAAGCAAACCTCAAGAGTGAGGTAATGTTAAAACAACGTCTTCTACTGGCGGAGGATGGCCGTGGCTTGAAGTTATTTCAAGGGCGCATATGGGTACCCAAGATTGGAGGCAATCGTGAACTATTACTAGAAGACACACACAAGTCTAAATACTCCATTCATCCGGGTAGCACCAAGATGTATCGGGATTTGAAATTGACATATTGGTGGCCTGTCATAAAACTGGATGTGGCTCGTTATGTAGAAAGGTGCGTGATTTGTTTGCAGTTGAAAGCGGAACACCAACGACCGTATGGTAGCCTTCAGTCCTTGGAAATCCCCGAGTGGAAGTGGGAGCATATTACGATGGATTTCGTGACTAAACTGCCGAAGACCTTAAGAGGCCATGATACGATATGGGTAGTGGTGGACCGACTGATAAAGAGCGCTCATTTCCTGGCAATGCGTGAATCGTTGCCAATAGAGAAGCTTGCCAAGTTATACATCGATGAAGTAGTCTCGAGGCACGGTTTACCATTATCAATAGTGTCAGATCGAGATAGCCGATTCACCTCCTATTTCTTGGGCGGCTTATAAAAAGAATTGGGTACGAGAGTAAAGTTAAATATGGCATACCATGCTCAAACCGATGGTTAGATTGAGCGGACCATTCAAACCCTTGAAGACATGCTTAGATCGTGTGTTATCGATTTTGGCGGAAATTGGGATTCTCACCTACCCCTTGTGGAGTTCTCCTACAACAATAGTTATCATTCTAGTATCGGGATGGCGCCTTTCGAAGCATTGTATGGGCGAAAATGTAGGACTCCTGTGTGTTGGCTTGAGGCGGGTGAAAAACAATTTTGCCGGCCCTGAAATCGTGCAAGAAACGGCCGACAAAGTGAAGTGTATTCGAGAGCGCTTAAAGGCAGCACAGGATCGACAAAAGAGTCACGCAGACAAGAGGAGCCGACCTATGAAGTTCCAATTGGGTGACCGTGTAATGCTAAAGGTGTCCCCTTGGAAGGGTATTATCCGTTTTGGAAAGCGTGGGAAGCTAAGTCCCCGTTTCCTTGGACCGTTTAAAGTCTTGAAGCTTAAGAATTAGAACTACAACCAGAAATGGCCGGAATCCATAACACATTTCACGTATGCCACCTTCGTAAGTGCTTAGCGGAAGAAGAAAGTGTTATTCCACTTTCGGAAATTCGTGTGGATGAGAACAACCGGTGTGTTGAAGAACCAGAGGCCATCTTGGAAAGAAAGACCAAGGTGTTGAGGCACAAAGAAATTGTCTTGGTCAAAGTACAATGGAAGCATCACCGAGGGTCAAACGTGACTTGGGAAGCAGAAGAGGATCTGAAGAGGCGTTACCCTCACCTTTTCGCATGAAAAAAAAATTCGAGGACGAAATTGAGTCCAGGGTGGGGAGAATTGTAACATCTGAGTTTTTTTTTTTATATATATGAATATTTATAGACTCATCTTTGGAGTTTATAACTTTTTTCATCTAGTCTTCTTTATGTAAAAAAAATATTAAAAAGGGGGGGGGTTGTGGCTAACTTTGGGTCTTATCCAATGGACCTTCTTTCCCTTGGGAAGGGTTCCTTCCCTCCCATACCTGTCCTTAACCTCAGATTTCCTTGATTGAAGAGAAAAAAAACAGAAGTCAAGAAAGAAGGAGGAAGAAGAGAGAAAAGAGAAGAATGAAGTGAGAAAAAACAAGCTGCTGTTGGGCGAAAGTAGTAGACAGAACCGTAGCAGCTCTAGCTACTGTTCAACTCGTTCGGTTGAGGCGAAAGCAAAGTTGTTGCTGTAACAGTCGAGAAAACAGCCCTTTTGGCTTGCGTTTTTGCTACTGGAAACAGTCGAGAAAACAGCCCCTTTGGCCTGCGTTTTTGCTGCTGGAAACAGTCCAGAAAACAACCCCTTTGGCCTGCGTTTTTGCTGCTGGAAACAGTCGAGAAAACAGCCCCTTTGGCTTGTGTTTTGGCTACTGTAACAGTCGGGAAAACAGCCTCGATGCCCCGCATTTTGCTGCTGTGACAGTCGGAGAAAAACAGCAGCCTTACCTGCTGTTTGGTGTGTGCATCGGATCAAAAGCGCAGCAGCCGTAGCTGCTATTTGGCGCGGGCATCGGGGGGGGGGGGAGGCAGTAGACTGTTGTTGGTTCGCACGGCAGTCGGAAAAATGCAACAGCAAGCTGCCTTTTTGGCGTCTCTGTCGGAGTACAGCAGCTAGCTGTTGTTCGGCACGTAGACTGCTATTTTTGGGGCGTTCATCTTAAGAATTAAAGCAAAGAGGTTCTGTTTTAGGACACAAAAAAGCTGCTGTCACGAGGACTCTCAACTGTTGTGACAATTCGTCACTTTRGGACTTCAGGTTAGTACCTTATTTCAAGATCTTTATTTAGAACTAAGTCCTTCTAGGTTTTAGCTTCGATGATTAGAGATCATCCTGTTTATTTCCCAAGATTAGTTTGTTAGATCATGTCTCGACGGGTAGCTAACAAAGCTAGTTTATGCAATGCCAATTAGTTTTGAAGTATTTCACGTAAAATAAAGTCGATATTTTAAGTCCCATTTTATATTTATTTGCCAATTAATTTAAAGAATGGTGTTTTAAATTTATTTTGTCAAAAATGTTTTATTGTATTTTTTGGGGGTCTTTTACTTTGTAATTAAAAGTCTTTTGGGCTTGGGCCTTTAGAGGTCAGCCCATTCTTTTCATTGAATCCACATAAAAATACCCCCTTCCCTTTTGAAAGTCCTTCACTTTCCAAATTTCCAGCCATTTTCAACACTTTCTTTCCAACCGATTCCATCTTCAAGCAAAACTCAAGGACTTTTGCTGTTCTTAATGACCTGCTCGTGTCTTTTTATCAAGAAAATGTATGTTTTAAAGCTGTTCTATTTTCTTAAAAAAAATCTGAAAATCTTTATCTTTCTCCCTACTCGGCTTTTCTTGGCTATTTACGGGATTTAAAGAGGAGAGATTATTCATCAAAGACCCACCTGTGACTTCGTTGGGGATGATAATCTGTGACCCAAGTTCTTTAAAATCTCCAAGAAAGAAGGAAAAATTCCTTGCATGTGAGGTCTGATCACATTTTCGGATGATAGGTCTTGCATGCAACTCTATTCGGATTATTTTGTTTTCTGGAAGTTATTCAAAGATGATGGTTTTTGTGTTAAAATCTTTTAATTCTTGGAAATATTGAGCCTACATGCAATCGGTGATGAAGGCGTGTGGCTCAAGA
>NW_020203913.1:0-1261 GCF_001531365.2 Cynara cardunculus var. scolymus | reverse complement strand
GCTTGAGAGTATATGTTTCCAAATAAAAGTCCCCGTCCGTACACGCTACTTGTTAACTCGGGTACATTCCCGGGTCGTGGTATTGTGGATCGCCGCTATTGTGTTGACAGTCCCACCCAGAAAGGGGTGCACAATTACCTATGTTTTCTAGCCTAATCATGTGGAATTTGGACCACCGTTGTATTAGTACTTTATCGAACCGTGGGACCAAAGTAGTGAACGGGCTACTTCTGGTTGTTYKAAAATTAATGGGGCATATTGGTCAGGTAAGGCTCAGTAGCGTCTCAAGTGTTACATCGCGAAGGATTTACATTTATTAAGTGCAAAGAATTCGCATAAGTTTGCTATTACTTGGTTTATGAATTGAAATGTTTTTGTGCATGTGAAAAACCCGTGAGCTCACCAACTCTTTGTAGTTGACCTTGTTTTTTTTTATTTCCATGCTTTTCAGGTTCTGAGTAAGTGATTGGTTTTTAAGGGAGCATACCTGGGCCAAGATCGATTAAGTCAAGTTTTTGATGTAATTATAAACATTGTGTATTATTCTAACTCTCGTTATGTCGATAAATCGTTTTGTTTTGAAACTTGTAATGGTGTTATTTATAAACTGTTTCTATGACCCGCTTGACTGTTAGCATCCCGTGTTTCCGCTTTAGCGGGGTGTGACAAATTTGGTATCAGAGCCTCAGGTTATAGAGAACGCTGGTTTTCTTTAGAAACCGTCGACTATAACTTAAAATTTTCCAAATGATTTTCATGAAATCTGAAATTTCTGTGTTTTAAAGCGGATCATATTGTTACATATTGCTTAAGCAAAGCTTGATCACCTATGCTTAATTTATATGTAATGAGAAAAACTTAATCGATCTGAACAAAGGTTTGCTCCAGCAAATGAAATATTTTTGAAAAGTCTGAATCTTGTTGCACTTTTATGAATATCCGTTTCCTAGGACCAGAGGCGCTGGTCAAGAAGACCAGATGCGCTGGTTAAGAAGACCAGATGCGCTGGTCAAGAAGACCAGAGGTGATGGAAATTAGAATGCTCAATTTCTTGTTAAGTATCCATGTAGGACCAGAGGCGCTGGTCAAGAAGACCAGAGGCGCTGGTCGAGAGCCGATGAAGAACCAGAGGATCGATGGAAGAATTTCTTAAGAATTTCTCTAAGTATAGATATTGCCACAGAGGCTCTGGTCTCGCAACCAGAAGCTCTGATAAGGGCGAATAGAAGAACCAGAGGATCGATGGAAGGATTCGTTAGAG
>NW_020203912.1:16623-18357 GCF_001531365.2 Cynara cardunculus var. scolymus | reverse complement strand
AACTCTCGTTTCTCTTCATCTGAGCTGCTTTTGTCATTCTCCGAAGCAATGTCAAGCCACTTTCTTTTCTCAGTAAGCTCTTTGGCAATTGCTGTATACTTCTTTGAAGTATTTCTTTTCTCAATAGCAAATTGCTTTTTCTCATCGTCTAAAGCCTTTTGTTTTAAATCAATGCTTTCAAACAATTTCTGTAGTTGGCTCTGAGAGTCTTCGGAAATGTCTTTCTTTTCTTTAGCATTCTTCGCTCGTTCCAAAATGATAAGCTGCTCAAAATCGGAGATTTGCTTTAGAAGCATCTTTGCATTCAGCTCGAGAGAGTTAATCTTATTTTCATAAGATTCTCGTTCAGTTCCAAACTTTCTTTCATCTCCAATGAATCTCTTCTTCTCCTTCTCAAACTCTGCTCTTTCCATATTTAAATTCTTTTCAACTGTTAGATATTTCTCCTTCTCTAAGTCCAGTAATTTCTTTAACTCATTCAGATCATTCTCAGACTTATGGAACTTCTCAGTTAAATCCTTTATCTCTGTATTGTTCCTTGGAGAGTTCCTCTCAGCAGTTAGTTCATTTTGAACCTTTTGGAATTTAGAGAACAATTCGTTATTAGTCTTAATCCTTGTATTGATCTCTTTATGACATTCCATTCTGACATCATCCAAAGAATTTTTAAGTTTATCAATCTTCTGAATTTTATGTTTATTAATCTGAGACTTGGAATCATTCTCAACTCTTTCTAACTTTTCTTTATGTTCCCGATTCAAAGATTTAATACATTGCTCATTACAATAATTCTGAATTTTATAATCCACAATACTCTTTTCTAACTCAGCAATCTTCTCTCTCAACTCCTTTATAATATCTGCGATTAGAAAAAAAATTGATCAGTTAAGGATCTATGCAGTTCAAGAAAATTGATCAAAGAAAAATAAACTAAAAAAATTACACAATTTATGGAAATTCACACAACGCTCAATTCCTCAAACTCACAAACAGATGAAATGTTAGTATGTAACAATACACCGCAATGTGTCTTAATCCGGTAAAAAAAATGACTTAAACCGCTCACCTCTAAGAAGCTTATCCGGTAAAGAGATGTGAAATAAAATGTTCATTGCATGAATTTCTTATCCGGTCATTGAATGAAGTAAATCCGGTTAATGAGTGAGACTAAACCGATTATTGCATGGAACTAAAACTGTCACAGCATGTCTCTAAACTGTACACAACAAAGATACTTAAACCGGACAATGCATGTGACTAAACCGCACACTTCATATAGCTAAACCGGACAATGCATGTGACTAAACCACACACTGCATATAGCTAAACCGGACACAGCGAATATCTAAACCGATTACAGCATAAGTCTTAAACCTGTCACAATTTGAGGCTTAAACCGATCACAGTTTAAATCTTAAACCTGTCATGACTTGAAGCTTAACCCGGACACAACTATGATTGTAAACCTGTCAGCTTGAATGTAAACCGGACAACTTGAATGTTAACCTGTCAAAGCTTGAATGTTAAACCGGACAGCATGTATATAAACCTGTTAAAGCTTGAATGTTAAACCGGACAACATGTATATAAACCTGTCAAAGCTTGAATGTTAAACCGGACAGCATGTATATAAACCTGTCAAAGCTTGAATGTTAAACCGGTCACAACTAGTAACTAAACCGGACAGCACAAGAGTCTAAACCGGACAGCACAAGAGTCTAAACCGGACAACAT
>NW_020203912.1:8811-15877 GCF_001531365.2 Cynara cardunculus var. scolymus | reverse complement strand
GCTGACTTTTACAATTATAGACTATATTTAACTTTCAAGACGAATACAATTAATACTGATTTTCAGTCCTAACAGGAAGTTTACAAATAAACATTCATTAGCTATGGCAGCCCGTGTTTTTTTGCCACTTGAAGGTTCACCAATGATCTGGTGAAGAGGATGATTCTTTGTCCATTTTATTCTTGGGACAGAGAGAGAAGTAGGGGACGTTAGATCACGTTCCATGGGATTGTTTGGCAGTAAGCTCATTTATGATGAAAAAGTCTCTGCTTGCTCCCCCTCGGATGATGGTACAGAGGAACCAGGTGCAGAGCAGAGGTATGATGCTCTAGTTCTATGTGACTGGGCTCTGATGCAAAGCTTGTTAGCTTTGGTTGTGGATTGATATGATCTTCAGAGAAAGCAGAGGTGTGTGACGGACCAGAGTCAGATGTGCTTGTCATTTGCGATCCTTCGCTTACACTCACAGATGCATCTCTTGGTGCACGTGCATAGATATCTTCGTCACCATAAAAGTCTTCAAATAGGATCTTGAGTTCCAATTCCCTTGACTTCATTTGAGAATTGGAAGTCTGATGGTTAAGATCGAGTCCAGAGCTGAGGTACTCTGAAGTCAATTGTTCTTTATCGTCGAACGAGACGTTGATGCTTTCCATGACCGTCTTGGTTCGTTGATTGAAGAATCTGTATGCCTTAGCTTTTGTTGAATAGCCAAGGAACTTGCCTTCATCTGCCTTCTTATCGAACTTGCCAAGTTGATCTCTATCATTTAATATGAAGCATCTACAACCAAAGACATGTAAAAATTTGACGTTAGGCTTTCTTTGGTTTATTAGTTCGTAAGGCGTCTTCATGTGCCTCTTAACCACCGTTGCTCTATTTTGAATAAAGTAGGCAGTAGAGATTGCTTCTACGAAAAAATGGGTTGGAATACCAGAGCTGGTTAGAATGGTGTGTGCAGCTTTGACCAAAGTTCTATTCTTTCTTTCTACGACACCATTTTGTTGTGGTTTCCTTGCTGCAGAGAAGTTTTGAGTTATTCCCTCTGTGTCCAAGTATGCATTGATCTTGGCGTTTTTGAACTATGTTCCATTATCACTTCTCAGTTTCTGAATTATGCTTTGTAGAAGTACTTGAATCTTGGTCAGTAATTTGATTAGCAGCTCTGGTACATCTGATTTATGCCTTACAAACTCAATCCAAGTATATCGTGAGTATTCATCAATTAAGACTAAGATATACTTCTTACCAGACAAGCTTTGCACAGAGATTGGACCACAAAGATCCACATGAAGCATGTGTAGAGGTCTGATGCAGGACACATTTGTCTTAGATTTATGGGATGCTCTTTTGAGCTTTCTCATTTCACACACAGAGTAGAGATGGTCCTTTTCGAACTTTATGCTAGGAAGTCTGTCAACCAAATTATGCTTCACAAGCTTCTCTAAATTTTGAAAATTGAGATGTGACAGCTTGTGGTACTAGAGCCAAGCTTCTTCACTCTTGCAAGACACAACACAGAGAGTCTCTGAGTTGTCTCTTGGTGAGAAGTTCATGAGATACAGATTGCCTTTTCTCTTAGCTCTTAGCAACTCTTGACCTGATTCTGACATAATGGAGCAAGCTTCCTTTTGGAACTTGACATTGTAGCCAGAATCACACAGTTGACTTATGCTCAAAAGATTATGTTTAATCCCAGAGACATAAGCAACTTTGGAGACAGAAACCTTACCTTGTAGTAGATCCCCATATCCCTTTATTTCTCCTTGTTTATTATCTCCAAAGGTTACTTTTCCTCCAATCTTCTCTCTGTATGAGGAGAGCAACCTCTTATTGCTGGTCGTGTGTCTTGAGCATCTGGAGTCAAGATACCAAATGTCCACATGCGGCTTCTACAAAACAAATTACAGGGATTTAGGTACTGTGAAGTCTAAGATTCATACAAAAATGATAAAATCTTCAAGAACAAGATGAATGTAATAGTAGAAAGAATAGATCATCAAATGTTACTGATTTGATTGAGAGAGAGAGAATTACAGCTCTAATCTTGATTACAATCTGCTAATGACTTGGTAATGACAATTACAAGGAAAATACTATTTATACTAAGGAAATAGTAAAGCTACACTATAACAAAGCAAGTAAACTAAGGAGAAACTTGAATACAACAATAAAGTTTTTACTTAAACCCAACATTCTCCCCCTTTGGATTCAAGTTTGGACTCTTGTAAATTTGTCTTTCGAAGTCCAAGAATTTTCTCTAATCTTCTCAAAGCGTTCCTGTATTGGATTTTCTCCTCGAGCAGATTTATAGCATTGATCAACAAATATCTTTCTTTGGAACTCATCCTCTCAGATTCAGCAGCTCTGTCATTGTTTACTCTTTTTAAGTCAAGCGCCCTTCTCACCAACCTTATCGTACCATCAGAATATTTGTTCAACTCACTAAATCTCATGAATTTCTTCACTTGAAGTTGAGCAAAATATATGACCCCGAACTCTGGCTTTTCAAGAATCATATAGATAGGATAAGCATCAATATCTTCTAATTCTTGATTTGGTCTTTTCARATTGATGATCCGTTGATTGTCTTCAAGGCCCATTTGAACATCAATGACCATAGCCAGCTTCACATGACAACGCATAAATCTCTTAATAGCATCAAGAGCAATCAGTTCTCCTTCCTTCCTGTTTGTCATGTTTTTAATTTCGAAATACATATATTCTAGATCTTCCAAGTATAAACTTGAAAAATCAGCTTCGCTGAATCTCCAGATCTGGCCATCCTGTCTAGTCACAGTAAATACAGGATACCAGATCCTTAAAAGCTTTTGAGCATCAATTTATTTGATCATGACAACCCGATGCTTGGTACGCACTTCACTTATAGGTAGGCGTTTGGCTTTCAAAAGATGTTTGTATTCTATGCGGTAATCTTTGGTCTGTCGATGAATGCCAAGAACTTTATCATCGCTAAGAGCTTTTCGATGTCGGATGAAAATTCCAAAGTAGATATCTTCTAAATATGGCTCTTGGATTCTTTCTCTATCATAACCAGGAAAGTTCGCTCTGATATGAAATGGCACATAATTTCTGGTGAAGATTTCAGTAGGATCAACATGTTCTCTTTGAGCAGGGACGTCTATCACATCAGGTACATCTGCAGTGGAAGATTCTGGAACAGTTTGACGGTCTTCTTGAACAGGAAAAACTGGATCTTCATCATTTATATCAACTTCAAAATCAAAGTAGATCCCAGTCGACTCGTCAATGTTGTCAATGTCTTCTCCAAAATCTTGCWCTCCACCCAGAGTAGTAGAGAACACATTGTTGAAACCTACATTGGCAAACAAGTCCAATAACATCCTTGTTCCTACTGTGGAGTCCGTCGGCTTTTCAACCATTGGCTCGATCATATGACTTGTCTCCATTTCTTCATCTTCTATTACAATGGCCTCAATTATTCTTTCCTGAACAGATTCCGGGGCAGAAGTTTCAGCAATAACGTCTTAAGTTGATGGCTCCTCTCCAACCCTTGCAGCTTGCTCAGATGTCTCGATCAATCTCTGTCTCTGTCTCTCCCCCTCATGACTATCTGGATCATCCGGATCGTCATGCCTTCGTTTAAGAGATATGGCCTGAGACCTGCAAGTTTCTTCCAAAGTAGATACCCGTTCAACAAGGGCATCCATTGAACTTTTTAGATCTTGAGTTTTGGATGTAATTAACTTGCTAACTTTAGAAAAGCTAGAAGTAACCACATCTTGAAAAGCCAAAAACTCTGAGGCTCGAACAAAAGGGTTAACATCTAATTGTTGTCGTAAGAGGCCAACCAAATCTGCATCTTCAGCGTCTGGATTTTGAGATGCCATCAATTTTGCATATAGTAATGATTTAAGTTCATCCACCGATTGTTCTTGTACTGACGGTTCAGGTACATGTGGTGGTGATTGGCGCAGATGGTGGCTCTTCTTCTACAGTTTCCTTTCCCTTCAGAAGTCTTTTCAGACTGGCCATTTGAGCATCCATATTATCTTGAACAGCCTTTAGGGCACCGTCCAAATATTCCCTTGACACAAAGTCGGGTAAACTCACACCTGGATCACTTAGATTACCAGTTGTAACAACAGTTGAATAAACTGATGTGCCTACGTTCAATGTTGGCATAATATTAGCATTGGTAGGACTTCTAACCTGTCCTTGTGAAATGTCCAAAGACACCACTCCGGTCGTTCCGACAAGTTCACTAAGAACTGCACTTGGAGAAACATATGCTCTAGACTCATGTGTACCTATGTGTATCGGCTCTAGACTCGAGGTGCACAGAATCGAAGTCGTAGGCTGGGGCAGCGGCCTACTTATTTCAATAACTACACTCTCCAAATGAGATGTAGTTAGCAGATGTGCTATATCCTCTTGTTCAATTGAAACAACTGGTTGTTGAGAASCAGTTGAGTGGATGGGTGGGGTGTGCATTTGCATAGCTGGGCTAGCTATGTCTTGTTCAATACCAACATTCAACGAATGAATGTCAGTAGCAGATGTGGGTCCCCGGCTATGTGTTTCAGCTTGGGAAGGAGCTTGATACTCTTTTTCTGCTCCACTCTCACCCTCTCCATATTTTTCTACGTCCATTTCACTCAATCTCTCAACATTTTCAACTGCAACTCCTTCATCTCCTTCTATGTTAGAAAGATCTTGAAGAATACGATCATAATCATCAACATTGAATGACAAAGAATGTAAGCTCGGACAGGGTTCTTGAGTTGAATATTCTGGAAAAATGTCATCTATGTCATCAACTAGTGTTCCAATTGGAATATTCTGAGAAGGAACAGTTGAAACAATAGTTTGAGCACGATCTTCCGCTCCATCATCATTATTATCATCATCATCATCATGATCACTAGAAACTGCCTCATTATCGGTTTCAGTAGCTTCCAAACTTGACGAAGTTGTGGAAGTACAAGCAGATGAAGTACTTTGCCGATCAGACGCTCCCCCCGCCTGTTCACCCCTCTCTATTTTTTTTCTCATCACACTTCCATGTTCAAGTAACCCCTGTTCCTGAACTCGCTCTTCTATTTCTAACTCCTCTCTCACAACTGAGGCATGGGATGATCCTTGGGCAAGTTCAACCGGTTCTGGTTGAGCTATCAGATCTATCACTCTCCTATAGTCTATAACGCACTGAGCGGTCTGATCAGCTAAGGCAATTAGTTCTGGTGGTACTGGCATTATAGAATCCAAATCTTTTATTCTGTATGATGTCGAATTCTGGTCATAATAAATGTCATCCCTTTTTCAGAATTTGATCTGGCCGGAATATCTTCGTTAGCATTCATCATAGCCTTAATAAACAATTGCAAAAATCTCTGAAAGGGCACAAACTTTCGTGCTTTAGACGGGAATTTTTTTGCATTGACCAGCTTCACCAACTCATTCCATATGACTAAAGCATAGTCATAGTTTCTCGAGAAGACAATGCCATGAAAGAATTTAAGAAACGAGCTACTACAAGTATTTATGCCCGCTATCTTTGACGTCAGGCATCTATTCAGAATGGAAAACAACAAATGCCAGATTTATGGTAGGAATCGTCTTTTGAATTGAGTTGGATTATTCAATTCTGCTGAGTATCCTAAACGTTTGATGTCCAAGCACAGTTGTTCATCTGATACAAAGTCTTCAAAACCAGTAGAGCCTGGTCCGGGCAGACGAAGAATTCTTCTTAGACGTTTCAATGTCAGATGACTGACATATTTGTCAACTTCTCCTTCAAAATAAATGGTGTCTCCATCTTTTTCCAAAGTAAGCGTACTCCAGAATTGTTGTAAATACACCATTGGAACAGCTGTATTTGCTGATAATGAGTATGCTATGGGATGTCCTTTCAGAATTTCTAGGATGATCGGATATTCGGCTGGCATAGCAAAAGAAAATACATGGTTATTGGGCTTTATGTCTAGGTATTTTATCTGAGGGAATAGTGTTTCAGAAGCAATGGGTTGGCTAGGCGGATGAATTGGGATATTATCAGATCTGACGGAAAGAATGTGAGATTCCTCGTCAGATTGATGTCTCTGATCCGCCATTAACCTGTATAAAATGTCTAAAAAATTAGTATCCATTTTATTCAAGAAATTTGAATTAAAAAAATAACAACACAAAAAAATAAACTCTAAAAAAATAAGCTAAAAAATCACTAATACTAAAAAAATAACAAAACAAAACAAAAATTAAAAAAAAAAACTTACCCAAAAACACTTAGCAAAAAAATATGGTGACCGGATTAGAAATCCGGACAACAAAGAAAGAAATTCAAACACTTAGAAAAACAACAAACAAATTGGTGACCGGATATGGAATCCGGACAACAAAGAAAACAATCAAAAAAATACCAAGTATAAACACTAATCCAGACAACATCAACCGGATTAAGGTTGATCGGAGTAAACTCCGATCACCTTGTCCGGTGAGATATCCGGTCAAAAACCAAACACAAATCTAAAATTATACTAACACACAAAACATCTCTAAGAAAAAACAAAGATTTAACTAAGATAAGACTGATTTATTAGTATTCATCCTTTTATGGTTCAATTTATAGTTCGATTCAATATGATTATCAAAACAGTCCAATCAGTCCAAGACAAGTCCAATCGATCAAAGAAATATGAAAAAGATAATCAATCGAAGTAAACCTTGAATAGAACAGAGATGAAACAGTAGAATCAATAACAGTCTAAGCAATAAACTAGAGAAATGAGCGGAGAAGACGATGAATAGTAAATGGGAGTAAAAAGTAAAAATGAGACGAATACATATAGTCAAAGTCAAAAACTGTTCAAATTCTAAAAGGATTAGAAAAAATCGGTCAAGAGGTGTCCGATTTATGGAATGTGAAATGTCTAAGTGTTAATCCGGACGATAAATCGCTCAAGTGTGACAATCCTGCATTTTGAGATTTTAGGTTAATACCTTATATCAGGATCTTTATTGAAAACTAAGTCTTTCTAGGATTTAGCTTCGATGAGTAGAGATCATTTTGCTTAATTCCCAAGAT
>NW_020203912.1:0-1086 GCF_001531365.2 Cynara cardunculus var. scolymus | reverse complement strand
GTACACAACAAGATTTCATGAGTTAGCAAATCTTGTGCCACATCTGGTGTCATCAGAAGAAGTCCGCATAGAAAGGTACATTTGGGGGTTGTCCCCAAAAATTAGGGGAAACATAACCTCTGCCAATCCAAAGACTATCCAAGAGGCGGTAGAAATTGCCACTAAACTCACAAACAATGTTGTGCRATCCGGAGGGTTGGCCAAAGGAAAACGAAAGATAGAGGAGTATGGGGACCAAAGAATTGGGAGGAAATTCGACAAAAGCAGGAGAATGGCGAAGAATTTTGGAGCCCAATCACAGGTGATAAGGCAGGGCGATGCGGAAAGATGCAATAGGTGCAAATTTCCACACCGAGGAAATTCTATCATTTGCCAGAGGTGTCGTCTAGGGGGCCACACGGCAAAGGACTGCCGAAAGCGCTTATGCTATGAATGTGGAAGCGCAGACCATATAAGGAATGATTGCCCAAAGCGGAGAACAGGGGAAAATGTAAACCAGAATCGACAAAATAGTTCAGGTAATTCAGGAAGCCAGGCTCGAGGCAGAGCTTTTGAATTGGGAGCCAGGGAAGCTAGAAAGGATCCCAGCATGGTTACTGGTACGTTTCCTCTGAATAATGAATTTGCATCGATTCTATTTGACTCAGGGGCAGACAAAAGTTTTGTTTCACTAGACTTTAAGCGGAGAATTAACTTAAGGCCCCAGAAATTAAGAGAAGCCTTCGTAATTGAGTTTGCCAATGGCCATGAATTCAAGGCTAAAAATGTAATTTTGAATTGCACTCTGAACCTAGCTAATAAGGATTTTAGTATAGATCTTATACCGATCGAGCTAGGAAGCTTTGATGTAATTGTAGGAATGGATTGGCTATCCAAAAATCAAGCTGAGATTGTTTGTTCAGAAAAGCTTATTTGAATTCCTCAAGAGGGAATGGAGCCAATTGTGGTCCAGGGAGATAAGCTAGACCGAGCGTTTAAACTGGTATCCTGCATGAAGATGCAGAAGTATTTGAGGAAGAATTACATTGCATACCTGGCCCATGTGATTGACGGAAGGATCAAGGAAAATAAGGTTGAGGACGTACC
>NW_020203911.1:14119-15866 GCF_001531365.2 Cynara cardunculus var. scolymus | reverse complement strand
GTTTGTATTCATCCCCCCCCCTTCTACAAGCTGTGTCTTATCTTGTAGACCCTTTCGGGACCAACAAAGAGGAACTACAAGATCTTGGAAGGATTTGATCATCAAGTAAGATATAATCTATTTTTGCACTTGTTCTTGGTTGACATTCTTGTTTTATGGATTGCATGTTGAGATAGAGTTAGGGTTTCATATGGGTTTGATCTTAAGTGTATAAAA
This sequence comes from Cynara cardunculus var. scolymus, assembly GCF_001531365.2. Lineage (NCBI taxonomy): Eukaryota > Viridiplantae > Streptophyta > Magnoliopsida > Asterales > Asteraceae > Cynara > Cynara cardunculus. Next base: position 15,650 of record NW_020203911.1, on the reverse strand, counting down.
TGAGTGCGTTTTAGTGTTTATAGCATGAAATGGTCATTAGATTCAAGAGATTATTAAGATTTATGCAAGTTCAACATATGAACTTTGAATTGATTAAGTCAAAGATTTGGGAGATAATATAAATGATAAAATAAAGGTTGGATTTTGGTTGTTTATATCAAATATGTTATATTAAGTTGAGATTCAGAAGTTGGAATAATTTAGAATTGAAATGGTTTGAGAAAAATGTTTGAAAATGAGAATGTTGACTTAAGAATGCATTAAAAATGGGCAGACTTTGAAAATCTGTATAAATCGTAGAAAAATCCAAATGAGGTGAGGCTAATTTCCTTAGTTAGATATTTGAGTCTAGTTTATTTCTTATTTTATGATCAAGACATGAATTTGAGCTTAAATTAGGCAAAACAGTTCTGCATGCACCAGCTGTACATAGAAATTTAGGTAAAATGTTCAAATAGGATATGTGTATATCGTGAGTTTCTTATATTGGTTGCTTATGAGATTTTGTGCATTTACTCCAGGGGGTAACTAAGACATATTTTGATACTTTGGAAGAAATCTAAATGTGGTAGATTGGACTTGCTTTGTGAGCTCAATTCGRAGCTTTTCGGTATTATACGGTTGTCGGTGAGTTATATAGTTACATATTGATTTGAACATATATATTTTCATATGAATGTTTTTGGTTTTGAATGGAGTCACATGATCTTGATTTTTCTTTGATTCTGTCTCTTAAGTCGATTCCTTATTACTATCTCGGTACATCGGTTTGCTTTTTGGATCCAGACTCGTTGTTTTGTTCCTTGTATTGTACGCCATAGTACGGGTACTACTTCGTGTGGCATGCCGGAAGTTTATGGCGAAGTCAAGATCCCGGGTTGGACGGGTGAGACTTTCTGCGGTTGTGAATACTCATTGCTCGAAGAGGAGGAAGAACAATGAGTAGGRAACCTTGGCACATACCCGGTAGAGGAAGGCGGGCAGTGCAAGGTTTCCTGTAATATATGATTCTGAGTCGGACTTTGGCATGATCCCGGGAGGTGAAAGACGGGGTGATGCACTGTCTTCGTTATGTATACTGATTCGATCTCTTGGTTCTTGATATTTATGGGTATTCTAACGTTGCTGAATATATTTGGTTGTTGATCCTGTCTCCTTGTTGTATTGAGCATCAATGATATGGTATACTATGGTGATTTGAATATGGAATCCTATGATCTTAGCATCCGGTACGTAATTGTTCACTCGGTTTCTTGTAAGTCTCGATTTGCATCTGGATGATGTCTTGAACTCTTCAATTGATAAGAGTTTATTATGTATGTTTATAAACATGTGCGATATTGATATGTAATACTTAACTATTTAACTCACTAAGCGTTGGCTTACCATTTAAGTGGCAACCTTTCTCAGGAAAGAAGACGGATAAATAGAAAGAACCCTTTGTTTGACTTGAAGATTTACCGGGGAACTTGAAGATATCGATCTTGCTTTTGGGTAAATAGTAGCTTATATATATATATATATATATATA
>NW_020203911.1:7089-13749 GCF_001531365.2 Cynara cardunculus var. scolymus | reverse complement strand
CTAGAAATTAATATCCCATATTTTGAGGTTAATTAATGTTATGCCCAGATTTGTGTGTTTCAAAGTGTTGGCCTCTGGTTCTTCTTTGCCTCTGGACCATTGCATCGTCTCTGGACCATTGAATGGTCTCTGGACCATTGTATTGCCTCTGGTCCAACCATTGCCTCTGGTCCTTCATAGCCTCGCCTCTGGTCCTTCATGGCCTCTAGTCTTCTTCCAGACTTAGCCAATTCAGCAGCCTCTGGACCATTGCCTTTGGTCCAACCATTGCCTCTGGTCCTTCATAGCCTCGCCTCTGGTCCATCATGGCCTCTGGTCTTCTTCCAGACTTAGCCAATTCAGCAGCCTCTAGACCATTGCCTCTGGTCCAACCGTTGCCTCTGGTCCTTCATAGCCTCGCCTCTGGTCCTTCATGGCCTCTGGTCTTCTTCCAGACTTAGCCATTTCAGCAGCCTCTGGACCATTGACTCTGGTCCAACCATTGCCTTTGGTCCAACCATTGCCTCTGGTCTTCCTCCAGACTTAGTCTTTTTAGCAGCATTTTCAAATTTTCCATCCTTAGCCCAGATGGCTTTGACAAAAATTTTAGAATAATTTAGGATCAATTTTGGTCCTAATAATTAATAAATTATGTTTTATTGGAGATTTTATAGGAATTGATAATTTGGGGTTTGCTCTAGCGAGATTGTTACAGCATACCGAGCCACTTTCTGTCTTCCCCACTCCCATTACAATGGGTACGATCCCATTGTTTCCATCCATGCCGATCGCTAATAACATGGTGCCAACATATGGCCCCTTCAGATGGGCACCGTCCATTATAAGAAGCGGTCTCATGTGTCCTAGAAACGATCGACTGTAGATGAACGAGGTTAAGAATATAAATTTCAGAACATAAAATTATGACAATAATTCAAAAATATGACAAAAATTATTACCGAACAACCGAGTGCGACAAACAACATGTCGAATCGTCCAAATCCATCAACAGCGATATCTGTCACAGTCCCCAGATTTGCTAGCTTCAAATTGTGACAATAAACCGGGGGTAGGTTAAACGATGATTCAGGGGTCCCCCTCAACAGTTGCAAGACATACATCTTTGCTCGCCATGCTTGGTTGTTGGAGATGCTAATATTGAACCGTTGGTTCACATATTCCATGATTTATTTACCACGGTACACTCTTCTACAATCCTTTAAACTCCCTGACAATATATGACCCAAAACCTTTTTATTTACATTACGGTGGTTTGGGTGGACTTGAGACCTTGAACATGTGTATTCATCGTGGAGCTTCCGTACCTAAAACATACTGGTACCATCGATGGAGACAACCATTAAACGCCAATCACAGTCCGAATCAGAGTGACACACCGCCTCGTACCAGTGTTTGGATGATTTTTTTACCTTAATCTAAAAGTTTTCATAAACACACTTTAATCCCAATGCGAGCTTCAGTGCTTTCTTTTGAGTCAAAGGTTTGGAGAACTTTGACATGGGATGTAGGCTGGTAGGAATAGGGATGGTGATTTGCCCCGACCCGGTGGGGAACCCGGTTCACCCGACCCGAACGGGGTCGGGGATTCCCCGCTAAAACGGGTCCCGGGGCCCGGTATCCTCGGTAGACTCAAACAGGGGCCGAGGCCGGGGATCCCCGGTAGAATCAAACTAAAGCATATTTTTACCGGGTTTTGACCGGGGATTGACCGGGGTTTACCATGTTTTGACCGGGGATTGCTAGAATTTGACCGGGGATGGGAAGATAATCTCCGTACCCGCCGGGGACCAGGGCCGGGGCCAGGGGATGGTATTACAAACCGGGGCCGGGAATTACAAAACCCGCCCCATCCCTGCCTCGTTGCCGTGCCTAGGTAGGAAATGTTTCCCTGTCTACTTTTGATAACAGGGTTTGGACAAGGTGTTGGGTCGGGCATACTCCAAAAACTATTCCTTACCGGCTGCATTTCTTCAACATCGGAGTTATCGTCTTCGGGTATATTCAAAATTTCGGCAGCAACAGAAACATCTTCAGCCATATCTACCTCCCACAAAGGTTTTGACTGTTCAGGAGACTGGATCAGGTATGGGTTGGGAGACTGTATCGAAGACATGTTTAAATTTTGAACCAAATAATTGTTAGGTTGAATAGTATTTTTTGTTTCAAAATATAAATCTCAAGCAGCACTACCGGGGAAGAAGGTGCTTGGATTTCACCACTGCCACCATTGGGAAAGAAAGTGCTCTGATTTCCACCAGTACCACAACCGGTGGGGAAGAGTATGCTTGGACCATATGGGTTTGCACCATTACCGTCGGGGAAGAGTGTGCTTGGATTTCCACAACTGACACCATCGGGGTAAAAAGTGTTTGGACCGTCCGGGTTTGCACTTGATGGACTTCCACCATAACCACCATCGTCGGCCACAAAGAGTGTCAACATTTCTGATAAACTTTGATGAATGATGTTCTGGAACATTAGCACATCGTCGTCGTTGATTAACTGATATAATGTAACGAATTCGTTTTATAAAATAAAATGAAAGGAGCACGTAAACTTAACTTTTTCGTGACACGTTTAACGACACAAGAATACGTTATTGGCGAAGACAATGTAATACATATACGGGGGAGCTTAACGGAAGGTACTCTAACACGCTATTTATCTCTTGGAATGAACTGCCACTTCGAAGATACACCAAAACATCATCACTTTGACGTGATTTCATGTTTTTGTGATGGTTGATTGTGTTTAATGGGTTATGGGTTAAGGATTGTGATGGTTTATTGTGTTGAAGGGTTAAAGGTTGTGAGAGTAGAATATATGGAAGGGAAATGAAAGAGGAGGTGTGAAAAATAATGAAATAGGAAGTTGATATTTATAATGAAATTTGTTGCACTAAAAGAAGAAATAAGATTCAACATAAAATATCTAATTTTTGTCCACCAAATCAGATACAAATAATTTTTTTGGTCTCCGCAATTATTAGGGAAAATCAACATTTTTCATAAGAAAAATATAACAACATTCGTTGCTTAGTTTATGCATTTAAAAAAATCTTCACGTACAATCATATTTTTATAAGGTTTACGGGTTGTAAGAGTAGAAGTAGTTTTATTTTATATAATAAAACCATGACATTTGGTCCTAAAAAAGTAAAAAAACAGTTTAAATATCGTCTCCTCTTTATTAAAAACACCCCTTAATCGATATTAAGAAAAATGAAAAAAATAAAATAATAATAATTAAAGGCTGGATCACCCCCGGGGTAGATCCACGCAAAACGAGGCCTGTACCCTAAAAGAGCTATGTGGAACCCACCAAAATCATTTTTTATATTATTTTTGGTACTTTTTTGGTCAATAAAAGAGGGATCGCCCCCCCGGGGGTAATCCGGGTGGTCGTTTTGGCAATTTTGCTGAGAAGTGGTTATTTTGTTAATACATGAGGTATAAATTGGTTATTTTGGTATTTTCCCTAATAAGTATTTATTTATTTTTAAATAAAAGTTAAAAAGTAGACATGAGAATGGGGTTGGGACCTCAATTTCCGTTCCCGTCCCCGATTACTTATCTCTATCCCCCATCCCCGTTCCCGCTGGGGAATATAATCACATCCTCATCTCCATCCCCAATGGGGAAACGAGGATATATTTTTTCAGTTTATGTAAGTTATTTAAGATAAAATATGTGAGAGACCATACATGCTTAAATTTCAAACATTTTCAATAAACCTAAAACCAAGATGAATTTAAAAACAAAAAACCGACAACATTATATAAGAATTAATAACCTAAAACAAAAAAAATTAATTTAATTCAAAAAAACTTAAAGTCACATGTACCAAAAGATATTGAGTAATATAAAACCATATCGGGTAATATACAAAACTTATCGAGTAATTGTATTTTGACTTGACATCCAAAATATTACATATTAACGTCCAAAAATAACAATTTTAGATTATAAACCTAGTTAGGAAATAGAAAATTATGAATTAACACTTTAGTTGAAATGATAATAGACATATATATATATAATTTATTAATTAATATATATATATATATATATATATATAACGGGCACGGGGTAAGGCAGGGATTACAATACCCGTCCCCATCCCTGGTTTGAGACAAACGGATATCCCCGTCCCCATCCCCGATTTAATGAGGAATCCCCGTCCTTAACCGGGATGGATGGACCGAGTTTCCCGACAGGTCGAGGGACATTCACGTACCTGTTAAAAAGTAAAAAAACAAAAAAACCTTAAAATATATAATGAAATGTTTATTAATAATTTATATAATATAAACGATATAAAAGAAATATAAATTTATTAATAATTCATCTTAATATAAATAAATATATATGTTTATTAAAGACAACTTTACCAACAAACAAACACAATAATTATTATGCAACAAACAACTTAAACTTAAACGTAACTAGGCGGAATAAAAAAAACAATAAAAAAAACACGTAGGTACACGGAAAGAAAAAACAATATGAAACTAAGAGTAATATAAACTTATCTAGACACACACAAAAGATGATCGTAATGGGAATGCTCTGATACCAAAATGGTATCAGACACAACAAAAAAGATGATTTTAACGTAAATGCTCTGATACCAAAATGGGGGAGGGGGAAGACAGTTGTGCGATGGCAGTTGTAAAACAGTTGTAAATATGGCGATAATAGCAAGTAAGATTAATAAATATATATGTTTATTAAATATACATTTATTAATAATTTATATTATAATATAATATAAATAAATAAAAGAGAGAAAACTAAAAAAATTAATTAATAATTTATATTAGTTCAAATCAATATATATATATATATATTATATATATATATATATACTAGTGGTGTGCCCGCGCGATGCAGCGCGGGTAAATTACAATTCGAAAACATTAGTTTGGCTTTGAATCATGAGTTTATGTGGTTATTTTACAAGTCAACTAATATATAAAGTTGAAGGTCAATTTTGTTTGTTAGCAAGATCGAATGAAAATAAAATTGCACATATGTCGGGTTTCTGAAACCATCTAATTAGAGCTTATTACAAAACTTGAAATTCTTGAATGAACAAAGAAATACAATCGTTCGTAAAATAATGTTCATCCATATATTCGAACTGTTGTTTGCTTTTCGTGATGCACTCATCCGTAAATATTTCCTGCAAAAAAACGGCGCAATGGTTTTAATAGAAACATATGGTACAAAATGTGTAATAATATAATTGTTGATTATACCTTATTCATCACGTAAAACTTCTTGATAGACGACGTTTGAGGTGTAGACTCCGGCACAATTGAATTTTTTAACAGGCTTCACTAACACCTTCGTATTCCCCCGTGATATCCCTCTGGACAACGCCACGTAAAGTTGCCCATGTGAGAAAACTGATTCCGATAGATAAACACCTACATTCGGAATTGTTTGCCCTTGAGCTTTATTGATTGTCATAGAAAAGCTAAGCCGAATTGGAAACTGTTTTCTCTTCAGCTTAAACGGGAACATGCTGTCTTCGGACGGACATAAGGGAATTCTCGGAAGAAATACTCTCTTTCCAGCATGCTGACCAACAACTATTTCTGCATCGATGACGTTCTGTTGAAAGCCTCTGCATATCAATCTACTGCCATTACACAATYCATTCGAGGGATCGATATTTCGTAACAGTATTATTGGGCATCCAATCTTGAGACGAAGGTAATGAGGAGGCAAACCACTAACAGTTAAAGAATTTAAGAACTCCATCGGATAGATGTTGTTCTTATCATCTTCTGCTTCGTCGAAGCTGTAGTATATTTTTTCATCTTCAGAAAACTTGTTGATCAACTGATCATTAATCTCGTTTACATTCTCTTTTTTAGTTGACAATATTGCCCTCGAAATGATATAATCTGACAGCTCCATTGATTTGCAGAGATGGAAAGATTGCGTCAATCAGCGCATCTTTTGACTTACCTTTATCAGTATAGGGAATGGTCATGTCATCCGGTATGCGAATAAAGCTTTCGTCCACTACTTCTTCATCTCCATCACCGACTCTTAATAAAAATTCCGAAAACCATGGATCAGTGCATGCTCTCATATTGAGGTTAGCCGTATCTTTTTTAATCGTTGCCCAAAGAGGTGACATCCGCAAGCTAGAATCTACAATCTGTGCTCGGGTTCCACGCCTCACGATCGGTAAGACTTGTCTAAAATCATCCCCCAAAACCATTATCTTTCCGCCGAATGGGAGTGCCACTCCTATGATGTCTCGCATTGTTCGATCGAGCGCCTCCACTGCTTGCCTCTTTGACATCGACGCTTCGTCCCAGATGATTATTTTTGCATCTCGAATCAATTTAGCAGCCCCGCTTTGTTTTCGTATGTTGCACATTGAGTTATTATCAAGGTTCAGAGGAATTTTGAATCTAGAGTGAGCTGTTCTTCCTCCAGGCATATTATTGGCAGCAACACCCGACGAAGCCGTTGCGAGAGCAATAAGACCACGTGAACAAATGTTGGCAAGCAAAGCTTTGTACAAAAAAGTCTTCCCGGTTCCACCTGGACCATCTATAAAGAACACTCCTGGACAATCCTYGTCTAYGTGCCTCATTATCTCATCATATGCGTATTTCTGGTCGGAATTCAGTGAGTC
>NW_020203911.1:2927-4573 GCF_001531365.2 Cynara cardunculus var. scolymus | reverse complement strand
AAGTTTACACCCATTGACGTGAACGAAAAGTTCGTATTGTATGCCCGTAAGTTGTGCCTAAACATTTCGCCTAATTTCATATTGCAATGAGAAAAGATTGTATAATTCCTCAGGAATGAGTGAGTATGCTAACTTTGTCTTCCCTTTCATGCAACAAAAGGAAGGGAATTCAAATTTAAACCGTTTTGCTCCACAAACTTCACATGGATTTTGTTCCTTCAAGACACAATGTTTTCTAGGAATACCATTGTACACAAAATCATATGGATCCTCCGGGAGGATGTCATGTTGGCTGGAAGTATTGACATCGGTCCTAATACAACCTGCTACATGACAAGACATTTCAGTGTTTACAATAATAATTAATGATTTTTTTTTCTGTAGATGATGTGAAGTTTAAAAGTCACTCTAACTAACCTCTGAATGCTTCATTAGTAACTTCATCAAAAAGAGGTAGAAGTATACCACGGTTACTTCGAATGCCTATGTAAGAAAGATAATGTAATTTAAATGAGATTTTAATTACTAAAATTGATAAAAGAATTAAAAAAAAAAAAGGAAATGCACGGTTTTACCCTGGAAGTTTTCATGTGTCAAATCCGAACATATTGGAGTCGTTCCTTCGGTGCATGTAAAACTTGTTCCTTCCGTGTTAACACTTGTTCTACATAAGTTATTTTCTTTATTTCGATGATAATAATTTTTGTTAACAATTTTTCTCTTCTCAGCAATAGTCACTACACTGACAGGAGTTGTTTCATTGACGTGCGACGTCTCCAACAGGGTCATAGATTGACTACTTTATTCACTATTAGCTATTTTTCTCATTTCGTTCTTTTCCTTTTGTCGTTCATAATATCGTCTGTTGTATTCCTTTCTTTTTTCTGCAACAATATGTTTTATTATAAATATATTGATACAATTGAGTGAATGTATCACGATGATAATAGTTAAAGTGAGTTTTCCATATACCTTTTGCAATATCTACATAAACTTGCGTTACATCATTATTTGCAATTTTTTCATCACCCATCTTCATTGGAAACTGTAAAATGATTAAATAGGAAAAATATGGTTTGATCTGTGAAATAAAGTGTAAAGGTTGGAATTGGAATGAATAGAGTTAGGGTAAGCAATTTCGAGATTGAACAAAAAATATTTTGTCATCCTTGTTTTTTTACCTTAGTTGTCTTGAATAAAAGTTTAGTAGATATACTTTTTCATCGTACATATCACTCATTCTTTATCGTGTATGTAATAATTTCCTTAGTCGTTTTAGTTAATAATTCAAAATATATCACTAATAAACAATGAAGAGACAATGATTAAACTTAAACCAACATAATAATACATATAAAAGATATATATATATATAAGTTCAGAAATCCAAAAAAAAGGCAAATAATACATGATAATGGTAAAACTAATCATATATGTTTATGTCATCAATATTCTAACAGCATCTGCTTCAGGCATGTTTGGTTCGAACACGATTGTTGTTAACTCCGTAGAACTCAAAAAATTCTCTGAAAATAATTGAATATAAATTTTTAATAAAATAGAATATGTAAGTAATAAAATAAAATATTTAAAAATATAAGCAACTTGTTACGTACTTTGAGTTGCAAGAGTAGACAAATGAATGA
>NW_020203911.1:0-2082 GCF_001531365.2 Cynara cardunculus var. scolymus | reverse complement strand
TACACTTATCAGAACCTATTTGAAAATTATAATAATATGCGTATGTTAAAATGCTTCAGACATTGAAATCCTACAACAGATTTGACCTGATTCTAGTATGCATGAATGGTGAAATGTTGTTTAAATGGTCTTTAAGACCAGCTTACATATGTATGTAACTTTACATGATGTGTGTCTATATATGTATATATAATAACAGTCAGCATGATCAACATTATGTTGAAACACAACAGCAGGACAAACACACACACAAAGACATAATGTAGTACCAAACAGCTGATTTCAAGAATTGATTCCTTTGGACAATCCTGGACACATATTTGACTTAAATGGACTTAGCTATCTGGTTTGTAAGTCCATAACCAGACAACAGTCCCAAACAGTGTGTTATATGTTATTTGTATGCACTTGTATCTCTAGTGAATCAAGTAGAGAAGGCATATATTGGAAGAAGATGAAGATCAAACACTGTAGAAACAGTTCAAGATCAACAAACTTAATTGTTTTTAGAAACAATTCAAGATCATGTGTAGGCATTATATTTAGAATAATGTAGTATTCAAATTGAAACAGCCAAAAACCTTGGATACAAGATCCTCTATTAATTTTTTATCTTATTTTGAGAATGTTGTATTAAAATTGAGAGCATTGTGACTACATGACAACAACATAGTGACTTAAGGCAGTGTAAACATCATGGTTCAAAACAACACAATGTAAACAGCATGGTTCAAAACAATAACATGGCCAGATGTTTTTGTGTGTGTGATTAGATAAAATCTTATGCACATTTTCATTTGTTATTGACACATTCATARGGAAAATGTAGTTTTGAATGAGTGATAAATTGAATCAATACACAAGTTTAGCATTATCCAAGACCATTATGCAAGTCCAATTTAAACAAGTATTCAAGCAGGTTATATTTAAAGCTCAATGTACCTTTGTAGAAGCTTTGGATACTTTGTATGAATTAGCAGTAATGGGGTGAAGCCACAAACCAGGAAACAGATTCTGCACACATTTCACAACGCATCAGAAAGCACTCCAAATCTCTGCTTCTAATCTAATATCTACGCATATACACACACACATACACAACAAAGGTATGTATGCATTGCATCAGAGGTATATATGAAGTGGAACAATATGCAATTCATTCATTCATGCTACATATGTGTGTATGTATTGTACAATCGTGTGGGTACACCAACTTGCTTTTCCTTGAACCTTGCTTGTTCTTCAAGACCATGTGCACTAAAGACCATGAGGCTTGAGAATGTAAATCCTCACATTAACAGCAACATCAGGCATAGGGTTTAGTTGTGAAATACTTGTTGTAGTTGTGTATATGACAGCAGCAGGCACAAGGTTTAGTTGTGTATATGACATAGGTTGAAGTTTGATTTTCTTCATTAATGGCTATTTTGGTGAAAATCTTGAGTATTGATCTTGTAAACAATAATATAAACATGGTTAGATGGTATTTTGATTGTTGGAATAAAGATTGAATCCAAAATATGGGTTTTAGCTTTAGTGGTGAATTTGACAGCACCGAATCTATCCGACATGCTGTTTTGAATGTGCGATAACTTTTTAACCGTAGCTCGGGTTGCTACGATTATGGACATTTTAGAAAGCTTATATGTAGCTCTAAACCTGTCCTTTAAACACTTTTTAGAAATAAGGATTCTAGGTTGGTTATATTTGCGTCTAAAAACTGATAAAAAGTTGTTTTTGAGCTGTGAATTATAGTAACTAAAATGAGTTTAAATTAAGAGCTGTTGGATAGGTATTATACTATATGTCATTTAGTTAAATACACACTTAAACAACATTACCATTCAGCAAGGAATGGTTATATCTTCAAAGGAGATAGGGGTATATTAGGTTATACCTGCTATTTGCCAAGGCACAGTAGTATGTATGCATAATATTACTTTTCCATTTAGCAAAATACACACTTAAACAACATTTGCTTTTAAGTTTGTGTATTGTGTTCCATGTGATGATGCATGTTAAGAGTTGTTGGATAGGTACTATACTATATGTCATTTAGTGAAATACACACTTAAACAACAT
>NW_020203910.1:13864-15576 GCF_001531365.2 Cynara cardunculus var. scolymus | reverse complement strand
GGTTTCATGACCATTGAGTTTCCCGTCATTAAGTTGCATTCAATATATTTATTTATTTATTATTATTATTATTATATTTTTTTTGGGTTATTACAAACTTTCCTCCTTAACAAAATTTCGTCCTCGAAATTTGCCCTATACGAATAAATGAGGGCATCTCAATCTCGTCCCCTTATCAAGTTCCCAAGTAGCCTCTGAACCATTATGACGTCTTCATTGAACATTCACRAAAGAAATCTCTTTGGTTCTTAGTTTTTTTTTTCACATCCTTAAGAGTTACGACTTATTTTTTATCTATTGAACACTTCTTTGCATTAGATATATTATGTCATAAATTTCACCATACCAACTGTTTTATTGTCTGAAGTTCTAAACATCCGTTCATCCTTAAGAATAACTCATATTCGCWTYCCAATMATBTTCTATCCATCGCTAATTTGAGCAATATTTTCTAATAAACGATGGWGTACCTTCGATCCATCCGCCCGTCTCTTTTCTTTTCGATGTTAGTTCGACAAACCGGCTGACATTTATCACACAACTCTTCGGGTTGCTCTACTCGAGTACTCCTTTGATAATCATTAATCATAAGTGAACATATTCGAACTCTAAGTGGTTATTCCAATCGTCACTAAAGATTACCCCACATAGATACCACCATACTTTTCTTATCTACAAAATAAGGCAACATGCATGCAAATAATCATCACATTTGTGATATCTTCTTTCACAATTCAATTATACATCATACCTTTTATATTCATACCCTTATACATACATGTACTTATCTCTTGTCCTTGAGATATCTTCAATTATCAAGTATACGCTATACAATCCATTCTATAGATAATGCTTCCATATTTCAAACTCCACTACCACTGTTACTAATTTTAAATCATAYATTTTCAATTACCATGTCATAAATACTATATCATTTCACATTTGAGTGATGTGCTTAACGATAACAATACTGTGTTTGCTATTGACTTTGACCAAGTTATTAGTCGACTACCAACCCTCGAGTTATTTCAGCATTTCATCATATTCATATTCGAATTCATCATTCTGCAACCATARAAATTAACTTAACCCATTTTTCATTTATATCATCATTGTGTTCATCCTAAAATCTAGTCACAACTCTCTCCTTTGACGACAAATACGTACCATCAGTCGACTTCGCTACTTGTTTTACCAACTAATCAATCAACTCACCTTTCATAACACACATGCCACCATTTGGTTCTAATGACCCAATTCATACCCTTATAGTCATTCTTACACAAGGAATTTTGTAATAACCTTTTATATGCTCGTTGATATTTAGGATATTGTGCCTTATTCATAACATTGATTATTGTAAGTGCACATCTTTACTTATTTCATCATCTTCAACTTACATTGCAACTCACTTATCTTTGACTTAATGCAAAATATCTCATGCAATTTTACACTATTCTAGCTTTGATGTCTTTCTAGTTATAACTATGGGAACAATTCCAATGCCCCCTTTTTATTTCTTAAAGGTTATACGCTTGGATAAACCTTATTATTTAACCATAAAATATTTCTCACTTACTAAACCTGATAATTTATTACAAATAACACTTTCTTTTACCACCTTCTTGCTTTTATATCTTGCTCAAAGCAACACATGCTTACTAACAATTTCATAAAATCAAATAAGTTAATATCATCTTCCAACCACTTGT